>NC_087248.1:28829200-29129200 GCF_037042905.1 Lytechinus pictus | reverse complement strand
CATGATACAATCACAAGTGTCGCTCAACACATGCGCACGTGGTCTCTACTGGCATTTTACAGTCACACACACAGAAATACACACTACACACAATGCACACGATGCATCCCCATACCACATGCAGTCACACTGAGCCTAAAGCACACAAGCAGAGAAACGTTCTGCTCGAAGTATATGATTCCTCGGCTCCAAATTCTACATTTATTTTATCTCAGTGCTTGGAGTCGGCGCTGGCGCCGATTTTCGTCCATGAATGAGAGAGCATGGCAAAGACTCGAGTCCCTTTATCTCAGAACCGCCGCCGCTTGGTACTCGAGTCTCCAGAGATCAGGGTCGACTCCCCGACTCTGGCATTGAGAATCGGGTAGACTCGATTACCCGGCGCTGGCTCCCAAGCCTAGTTGACGGGGGCGATTATGAGTTTTGCAGTCGCCCTCGTGTGAATGTTTTTAGCCCTTTTCCGGGGCTCTTTTTGGACTTTCCGGGGCGAATTCGCCCGCCGCCCCCGTGTAATTTTTTGGTTGCACAGAATCCTGACATCGAGGTACAAACTGGACCCTCAAAAAAAGGAAAAGTTAGACGTCTATGTCGCGTTCGTTTGGTATTATTCGGCCATTTAGTTTTTAATTTTGACAGAAGGAGAACAAACTTTTCCTTTTTTTGAGGGTCCTCTTTGTGCCTCGATGTCAGGATTCTGTGTCACGATAGACCTTCATCCATATAATCGAGGCAAGTGCATAATTTATTTTTTCCCCTCCGACCCCATTCTACCCCATTTTGGAGAGTATGTTTGACTAGTATTACACGGACGAGTCCTGGGCTATGAGTCCTGAGCTCCCTGGGTTAGTTAGAGAGGAGAAGAAAACAGAGGAAGAGAAATAAGAAGTAGAGAAGAAGAAAAGGAAGAAGAAGATCAAAGAGGAAAGAAGGAAAAGGAGGAAGAAGAATGAGGAGAAAGAGGGAGGACAAAGAAGAATATGACATCGTGTTACATTTGAGTTGTATGTATAGAATTCGGAATTTAAAGCAAAGGCATGAACATGATGAAAGGAGTCCCGATATACATGATGTAGACGAGTGTGGGGTGGGCACAGCATTACTCCAGAAAGGTTAAACTTAAAGTAAAAACCTGTTTAATAGTGTTACAATCATGGATGGGATGAGAACTATGTGCCATTATGCACTATGGTCCGGACTTTGGTAAGTAGGCGTTTCAGCCAGATTTAAGAAATTCAGGATAACTTTTAAAAAAATTTAAAAAAACTAAAAGTAAAAATAAAGAATAAAGTAAAAATTAAAAAAACAATGACACAAGTCACAAACATGACAAATCACAAAGTCCAAGAACAATATTCAATAAATAAGCAAAACAAATCATCTAAAAGTTTATCTGCAGTATCTTGAATCAGTACTTGAGTAAACACTACATGTATTCTTGAATCAGCACTACAAGCTCCACTGACTGGTAAATGATCGACCAGCAAAGCAAATGTGGGCGTGGATTTGAACCATAAACTGCTAGACATAGTCTACACTATTCTCAGTGAGTGGGACCGAGGTCAGACGACCGGCGAATCTACAAAATGTTCATCGTTGCATTTGGAAATTTTATAACTTACCAATTGGAGTGCGAACGGCAGAAACGAAAACGACTGGATCAGACATGATGACTAGTATATCTAGGTGCGGTAAAACAAAAAACCTAAATGACAAATCACTCTTTGAACTGGGTTTAGCACTCTAAGATAGGAAGTTCTTGGCACCAAATCACAGCTGACGCCACGGAGTTGTAAGAGTAACTCCAGTCGTTTCTATCAACTCATTTTTTGCCCCGCGCTTACGAACGCGCTGTACTAGTACTGGGCCCGTATTCCATAAACGAGATAAGCATGCTTAAGTCAAAAATCTAAGCATTTTGTCTTATTTTTCTGTCTAAGACAAAATGCTTAGCCAAAACGCGTATTCCATAAAGAATTGGCTAAGAATTTTGTCTAAGAATTTGGCTAAGAAGTTTTGCGCGACTAAGACAGATTTAGGATGAATGGCTAAGTAACTTTTCTTAAATATGCAGAGTCTGTATTTCATAAATACAACATGGCTAAGAATTTAGCCCTAACTTTAAGACAGTTGTGAGCTGTCTTAATTGTTGTAGTTTCAAGGCAATTTCAGCCAATTTTTTTTTAGAATTTATACCTATATTGCATTTCGAGCTCCTATCTCATTTTTTAAAACCGATTTTCATGAAATTTGGAACACACATTAGTCTTAAGGTAAGGAGGTGGAAGATTTTGTTCTTTTTTTTCTTTTTCAGAAATTGTGTTGCCATGGTAACAATATATTATGGCCCAAATTTTGCCGTTTAAAATACTTCATTAGTTTTATACCAATTCTCATGAAAGTTGGCTCACACATTGGATTTGAGGAAAAGATGTGCAAGACACATTTTTGCATGTGTCGGAAAATGTGTTGCCATGGTAACGGTATATTATGGCAAAAATTATGTATAAATCTCGCTGTTCCAACTATTTCTCTAGTTTTTAACAAATTTTCATGAAATGTGGCACAAACATTAGTCATGATGTGAAAATGTGCAAAACATGTTTTATGCCTATATAAAAAAATGTGTTGCCATGGTAACAAATAAAATACCAAAAATAAATGAAAATCTTGTGATTGAATTACTTTATCAGTTTTCAACTGGTCTATTCTCCTAAGAATTTGGCATACACATTAGTCTTGAGTTGAAGATGTCTAAGACATATTTTTGCCTGTATCAAAAATTGTGTTGCCATGGTAACAACATATTATTTAACGAAAAATAAGGTGAAACTCTTGTAGTTTGAATTCCTTCATCTCTTTTCAACCAATGCTCATGAAATTTGGCACACACATCAGTCTTGAGTTGAAAATGTGCGAGAATATTTTTGTTTGTATCAGAAATTGTGTTGCCAAGGTAACAACATATCATACGCCAAAATAAGATTAAGACAGTGGTATGGTCAATGCTAACTTTTGTTTGGCTACATAGAAATCTACATGTAGCTGTGGGCTTAGTTATCGTTTTTAATTTTAGGATGGGGGGAGGGCTAGACCTCTAGATCTCAAACTACAGCCCCTAGCTTTAGATGTAAGCCAAAGATCAAGATCCTTCAGTCCTAGAAATAATCCAATGCTATATCCCTAGCTTACTTCCTTTTTCAGGCCTAATGTTAGATGAATAGATCTAGACTAGCCTACATTTACTATTTTTTAGAACTAGAATCTATATTTTGATAGAGTATACAAGTCTCTACTCTAGATCTCGACCTATTACTTAGATTGATATAGTTCTACTTCTAGATCTAGATAGGGTCTAACTTTTAGTCTTAGTCATTTAGTCTAGATCTAGGCCTACATTAGAGATTCCAGCCATACTAGGCTAGGCCGCCTAGATCTTAACTAAATTTTTATATAAATCTAGCTCCCAGTCTAGACTGAGCTGTTGGTCTAGGTTTTAATTTAGGCCTGTTTTGTAGAAACCTAGATCTAAACAAACTCCCCAAAATGTATAAAATAAAAACTCCTCCAAACAAACAGATGGACCTAAAAAAGAAGTAGGCCTAGATCTAACTTAGTTAGATCTAACTTTTTACATAGATTTCTAGGTCAGGATTATAAGTTCAGGCGTAGTTGGCAAGCAATGCATAGCGATAGGTCTAGCACTGTAGACAGGAATATCCGTCGTTTCTGGGGATTTATTTAAAAGTTTCTGACATTTACTGTCATGTCACATTGGTGAGATTAGGGTCTAGGCCAACGTAATGTTAGACTGTCGAGTGTCTTACTCTTACTCGTAGTTTAGCAGAAAACCCAAAATACAGATGGAGACTGAAGCTTTTGGTCTAGGCCTAACTCTAACTAAGTCAGATGGTCCTACATTGACATGTAAATCTATCCCTGTCCTAAGTAAGGCTAAGCCAGGCTTAGTCCCGAATGTTGTTCTAGGCCTAGACCAATAGTATTTAGGTCTAGATCTATGTACTATATGTAGCTTCAGTCTCGGTTGCTCCACTAAGTATGGCATCCCACCTAGACTAATTGTAACAGAGTTACGTTTTGCAGCCTTCATGAAAGTAAAAAAGTCAAAACAATGTTCAATTCTCCTCAAAACAGACAGATATTTTATAGATCTTGGGCCTAGGCTAGATCTAGGCCTAATGTTAGACCCAAGGCTAGTCTCAAAAGTTACAAAAGTTTTCCCTTAGGGGGCCTAGGTCTACTTAAACTGAAGTTAAAGTAAACTGTCGAGAGGGATTTATAGTTTATATTTTGACAAATAACAATACATGAAAAGTAATAAATGGGACTGATACACAAAGAAACTGTGCAAGTCACTCGGTTTGGGATTGAAATGTTTTGGTAATTAACAAAATATATATAATTTTAATAAAAAGTTCTTACCATATATGGGTGATAAATGCTCTTCTCTTACTACAATAGTTGTAATTAGTTTCAATAAAATCCAAAGTTTTAAGAAAAAACAACTTCAGTGACATTTTTGCAAGTTTGTTGCAGTCACCCCTGCAGCAATTTATTATTGAGAAGGTCGCTGAAGGTCATAGAATTTGAGACTTTGGCTTAGCCATATCGCCTGACTTGAGACAAATGTCTTAAAGTTTATAGAATATCGTTAGGGAAGATTTCTTAGACAAGCAAAATGCTAAGACAAATTGCTAAGACTTAAGCAAAAAGCTTATCTTGTTTATGGAATACGGGCCCTGGGGAGAGAGTAAACACTCAATTTCTACAAAAGCCCGTTTGCAAAGACTGTTGTTGATCGTCCGAGATTGACCTTTGACCGAAAACTTTGGACCACTCAAAATCACAGATTATGATAATCATACCATGAATCAGTCGAATCACATTCAGGAAATTCCAGGAAGTTTATGCTATTTTCCAGGATTATTCCAGGAAGTTTTCCAGGAAGATATTATTATCGGGAATGATATTATTTTCTGAATATTATGTCAAAATCTATCACAAAATTTGATCTTTTTAATTAAAATGTCAAAATAAAATTTTCCTGTTACGTCATGTTTCACCCCCTCAAAATTTTTGTCTCAATTACGGCACTGAGCCCTATATTTCACTATTTTTGTGTATATAAGAGAATTATAACTTATGGAAGACTGGAGAACATTTGGGAAATTCCAGAATATTTTGGAAAATTTTAGGAACTTTCGGCAGAGTAAATCCAAGGAAGTCCCGTTTTGGAAAGTGGAAGCACTGCTGAGAATACTTGTCGCAATCTCGAAGGGATTTTCGATTCACACATGACTATGTCTCCTCAAATCTCAAATATCTGTAAATCAGTTAGGCACCAACTAGGTACCGGTAATGTCTGTTATATTCAGAAATACTTGTCAAAACGGTCTGCCACAGAGAAAATAAATAGGCCTACATGACCTGGTTTTCTCCAGTCTTGTTTTTTTGCAATGCACTTTTGGTCAATTTACCCCAGAAACAATAGTCCATGTCCTGGACAATTTTATTGATTGGGCAGGTCTTTGGGGGCAAACCCGGCCTATCGGACCGTACCCCCGCGCGCACACATAGCCGACACACACACGCCCTCCACTGATTCACTTACCCCCAGTGATTCACATTACCCACCAACCGCGTAGCCATGATTTCATTTTGGAGGGGGCGGTAAATGCCTATGGTAAATGCACGCGAAGCGTGCCGACACTTACAGAGCGCGCGAAGCGCGCTCACTAGGGGGTGGGTGCAGGGAGGGGGAGATTCCCCCTCCCTCGCGAAGCGCGAAGCTTTCGGTGTTTCATAAATTAAAATGAAAAGGAGCCGTCTATCCTGTCTCTAGTACCTGTATCAGCTCCAATTCAGTTGACTCTATTGTGATTTTGAACCTTGTTTTCAAAAGTGATTGCGAACGCACAAAAAGGGATAAAATGGAGGAAATTATAATAATAATTACCCCTCGCGAAGCGCGGAAGCTAATGCATTTCATAATTTTTTGGCAAAGAAAAGGGTCCCGAGAAAAGGGTATTCTCTAAGTCATATTGAATGCTTCCCTCGGAAAGATCAGATTTGATTACAATTTAGCCACAGTGCATATCTTTAACTCGCAAAACAGAGGAGAAGAAGAAATGCCGGGAGGAAGATATTGTTCCCCGCGCAGAGCAATGAAACTCTGAAATTTTAAAGGTCGGACGTTTCATTACATGCAGATATCTCTATACCCAGCGGCTCTAATTCAATTGATTTTCTAAGATTATTGAACTTCATTGCAAGGAAAATGCCGTCCAAAAAGTTGAAACTTCTGTGATTTATTGAAATTATATAAAAAGGATGATGTATAATGTCTTTGACTAATCTTGAAGCGCTTCATTTTGAACGATAAAGAAACTTAAGTGTCATTCAAAATTTCAAACTGAGGGCGCAAAATTGGACAGGAGATAAATGTGCAGGGAAATGACATGAAATTTACTAGAATTTGATTTAAAAAAATATTGTACTTTTTTATTTGATACGACACGAATTTTACACCTTCTTTTTTTTTTAAATTAGAAACCTGTTTGCCCCCAAATTATGGTTGTTAAATAATGAGCTGAAAAGCGGGAGAAGTTGCCTAGTGGAGGTGACGGCAGAAATTGATATAAAGATTTGATCCGCCCGGAGTCGACCCGACCAGAAGTTGCGCGATCAATTTGAAAAAAAAAAGATAACTTCATACACTTCTGCCTAACCTTACTCTAATTCCATGCCCTCATGTATACATTTGAACTTGAACTGGCAAGAAACACGTATAGCTGAGGTGGAAAAACAGGGTTAGAGAAAGGGTGAGGGAAACAGAGGAGAACTGCAATATTGTCATTTATCCGCGCGCAGCGCGGAAGCAAAATTCATATACATATAAATTTAGAGCAAGAGTGAAGGAGTTTCTCTTTTTCGAAAAAAAAATTAAAGAATAAACGGAAAACCCACAAAGCTACCTTTCTTCCCTTCGCTTTTCCTTTTCTCCCTTCTTTTTTTCTTTTTGGGGACGTTTTTTTTTTTTTTTTTTTTTTTTTGGGGGGGGGGCGATCGCCCCCACCGCCCCCCTGGCTACGCGCCTGTTTCCCACTGATTCACTTTCCCCGAATGACTATTCAGGGGGTGTGTGTATGCGTGTTATGGGGATGTAGTGTGTTATGTGTTTGGTAGTCGTATCGTGCAAAATAACAACAGTCCAGGAGGTGGACTACAGAAACAGTTAGATCTCAGCTTCAACATGTGCACAGCTCGTACTGTTACTTTGTCAAACAATTTCTCACATAATTCAAACCCATTTTTGAATTCGCTGCACTGGCTCCCCATCAAGGATCGGATAACTTTCAAGATTTTGTTGCTTGCCTTTCAATGGCTTTTTTTTTTTGCATTCATGGATCGGCTTCCCAATAAAATCTACCTTTTATTAATAATTATTACATACCCACAAGGTCACTATACGCTCTTCAACGTCACGTTTGCTTGTGGTTCCAAAAGTTCCAAAATCTTTGGGGATAAGATCCTTAATGCTCTTGGCGTACTGTGGGTCAAGGTATGGGGGGGGGGATCGAGGCACCAGCAAAAAATTGGAGTCACTTAGTGGGCGCGCGAAGCGCGCTCAATTGCCAGGTATACTGACCTATATAATAGACATTTTAAAGATTGTGCCTTTGAACAGATATGTATTTCACAAATAATGCGAGCGCGAAGAAAATTTGTGATTTTCATATCCCCAAAAAGGACATTATAAGCAAATTTTGTGATCATGATACGTACCTGTCTCACTAAACAAACTATGCGAGCGCGAAGCGCGAGCTGAAATTTTTGTATATTCTGACTCAAAACAGGGGCATTTTAAGGGCTATTTTTTTAAAAAGGAATTCATGAAGAGCATATATATCTCACTATAGTCATCTAATGCGAGAGCCAAGCGCTTGATGAGTTTGTTACAATTGGCACGTAAACACATGAAACCCTTTTTGAAGTCATTGTAATCATGGACATGATGCGTTTCTCACTAATCAAATATTGCGAGCGCGAAGCGCGAGTTGAAGATTTTTGAAATTCAGACCTGAAGAGGAGCAATTAAGGCTTGTGTGTAGGATTAGCTTAGACCATACGTATTTCACTGACCAAATGATGCGGCGCAAAGCGTTGGCTGAAATTTTTTCATATTCAGGCCAGAAAAGGGAAAATTTTAGGAACTGTATTTTAGGAAATCATGAAGAGGAGTCATATCTCACCAATCTACTAATGCGAAGGTAAATACGGACTGGAAATCTTTTTAAAAAATATTTAGACCGTAAAAAGGGGCAATCACTTTAAGTAGTCATAAAAATGAAGCATATGTCGCTACATAATACAATAATAACTCGAAGTGCGAGGAAATATATTTGGTGTAGGCCTATTTTGCTATTTTGACTTGAAAACGGAATGTTTTAACACAACAGGATTATAATTTCATTGAACAGACAATGCGAGCACCAGCAATGATGAACACCTAGGAACTTAGCATATCATGCTTCATAAAGTTATTAAAATATATATTTCTTATGTAATATAACATGTATATACTGTATATATATATATATATATATACATACATATATATATATACATATATATGTATGGCCATGCGTTTTGAGTTGGGCCCATTTCCGTTACAACTCAAATTTTCTTATATTTGACATCCTGTACCCATAAAAGTATATATATTCTGAAAGGAAATTGTCTGAGGAATTCAAAAATGCAATCAGAAAAGGCATGGGGTAATGTCATAAAAAGTTAAAGGTCAAAATATGTGGAAAGCTGTGAAAAAATATACTTCCCAATAAATCTGAGAATCAGATAAACTTTACACCCTATAGGAAAATAACATGCATATTTCAACTCTTTAGAGTGAGACCTTTCCAGTTATATATAACTTGTTAGAGATAACTCTACCAAAATAATTGGGCGCGATCATCTTTTAAGACCAAATTTCACATCACAATTTTTCGGGTAATTATGTATCAATGCTTGATTTACCCCTTAAATATTATGTAGTCTTGCCTTTAGTTGCATAAATACACTTGCAAACACTAACCAGTATATTATAATATATTTTACTGTGGTTATTATGAATACAAAATGATTTCATTTGACTCAAATCGTGGGATTTGTCACCTCTTGGCTCAAAGACCGGTGGACCACAGGTTGATAACTGAGAGTCATCAGGTTTAACATATAAATATAGGAAAAATGTGAATGCACAATGAAAAGTTCTCAATTCATCACTGCTTTAGCTTATTTTATAAACTTAGTGTGAACAAAAACAGCTAACATGTTATAAATAAATCCATACACCTGGCAAATATACTTTGATTATGTTATTTTATAGTGTTATATTTTAAATATATCCTCTTGCTCGACATTCTGCAGGACATGGTCTCTTGGTACTGGGTCAATTGAAGGTAAATGCACAAAACACATTCTATGGGTACAATTGCCTCTGTTAAGTGTAATCTTTAATTTGTACCAGTTTCATTCTCAAGTAGTTTTTTGATAATTTGGAAAAATATTATCTGAACACTTTTGTGCCAGCCAAATATTTGTCATCTACTGATTCATAGACGTAGTGTGATGTAACATTAAGAAAAAAAGTAAATAGCATCAGATGAGGGCTTTATTGCTGCAAACAAGTTTTCATTAATTAAAATTGCATAAAAGGTGTATTTGCTAGTTATGTTACCAGAATAATCTGAAGTTTCGGACATATCAAAGTCATCACTGTCAGTCTACGCTGTCAAAATTGAAACCATGAGGTCATAATTAACAATAAATTGATTTATCTCTGAAGTTTTTAATTAGTTTGTGCCTTTCTTTTTTAAATTTTTGCAGCTTTTAAATTTTATTGAAGGTGTAACCCACAACTCTATTTTATCTCTCCTCAATTCCTATACATCAGACAGCCACAATTTAAATCATGTTAATTTCATGATTTACATCAATTAATTATACTAATTAGCTTAATTGGGTATCCTTTAAACTTAAAAGTTCAAATTTGACCCAGGACCCACTTATGATTGAAGAATAAGCCAGTGAGCCCCAAAAAACTATTACATATTTAGGTACTGTGATGTTACTATTTAGTTTCTTAATGAAATGAAAATTTATGCTACCCTCGTCATGCTCCCCTCGTCTACCACCATGCAAAAATGGCCAATTGATGTTACATGATTGCTAATTACTGGTAAATGAAGTAATCTCAAGTATTTCTTTTTCTTTCAAGTAATTGGTATAAAGATTCCCTTTAATATGATACCAAATATACCCATGTAGCACATGTATTTCAAGATTTATACCATTAATTATTTCTGTGCTTGTCGTGCAAATGTAACGATGCCACCTATTTGCGGGCCCAACATAAAACGCATGGCCGTATATATATACATATGTATATATATATATATATATATATATATATATATATATATATATATATATATTCATAGTTATCTTGACATGTATTTTAAACTGCAGGGCGCCTTTGTAAAGCAGTTTTAAGAACTGAACAGGCCTACCCTGCAGTATAAAATAAATAAAACAAAATAAATAAATAAATAAATAAATATATATATATATATATATATATACATATATATACATATATATACATACATATATATATATATATATATGTCGCTGATGTGGTTTACGGTACACCTTGTGAAGTGTACCGTGGATAGAAGAAGAGAAGAAATGGATAGGCGAGAAAGTGGAGATTTGAGAGTAGAGTATTCTTTCTTGAAAATAGTCCTGAAAATGACTGTAAACCTTTACTACTCATCATCTCTACTCGCCGATTCAAGCCAGCATCTCCTCCTTAGCTCTACTACACAAGCTGTTCTCAACTCATCAATCTTTCCTGGTTTACAGTCCTTTTCAGAACTATTTTCAAGAAAGAATACTCTACTCTCAAATCTCCACTTTCTCGCCTATCCATTTCTTCTCTTCTTCTATCCACTGTTTCTATAACACTTCACATGGTGTACCGTAAACCACATCAGCGATTGTAATACCACCATGCAAACAATATATATATATATATATATATATATATATATATATATATATATATATGTATATATATAATGAGATGAGGCGGGGCCAACTCAACAGATGACGCAGGACACCTTGATTTGCTTTAGCTTTCGTCTTTTAATTGAGACTTCGTCAGAAGCGTCTGAAAATATAAGGAGATACAAGATCCAAGTTTGTTTTGCACATCAATGAATCATCACCAAGTTGAATATATTTCATAATGACAGATTAATGAATGAACAAATAAATTAATTAATGAATAATAAATAATTAATTCGATTAAAAAAATAATGATATAAATGAAGAAGACATACCTGTAATTACAGACTATTGTGGTAGACCGTATCCTATCTCGTTCTTTAGGAAAGTGACAAAAATTGCAAAATGAAAACATTGGTTGCTAGGTGGTGAAAGCGCAAAGCGCATTGGTAATGCGTACATAATCTATGTCACAATGAATATGAATATTCATGAAATAGATATCGTAAGCTAGAGGATGATACGAAAACATTGCTTCTTACAAGCATAGTAATTAAATCTCTATGAAACGATATAATGTTGAAATGAAATTGAGAAAAGATTGTTGAGTTGGCCTCGCCTCATCTCATTATGTTTAATATTCACAACTCAACAGCGATTGGTAGAAGTAAACTTATCATCACATTATATATACATATATATCATACAAAATCATACAATAATTTGTTCTTCCCCCACTACGTTTCTCTTTCTTTCCCTCTTTTTCTCCTTTCCCCCGTTTTTTGTTGTTGTGGCCAGCCGATGGGGGGGGGGGGGGGGGGGAAGGCACGTGCCCCCATGCCCCCCCCGTAGTTACGCCACTGCTTTGCCCCATGTGTGTCCCATACAATGGAACTAACTTCCTGAAGACATTAAAAATTGTATCTCTGTCGAGTCTTTCAAAAAAATTCTTAAAACTTTTCTTTTTACTTTTTAATTTCTTTATGCGCCTTGAGCACTGTACATAGTGGATTTGGCGCTTTAGGAGTCACAAGTATTCTTAATATTATATTATGATTAGTAGTAGTAGTATTATTTTGTTCACTTCAGTTTATTAACAACATTAAAATCCAAGTTGGCTTCCGAAAATGTGTTCTAAAAATGACTATTGTTACTCAAAAGTGGACTCATTGTTCATTAACAATATCCATCTGTGAGAGATATTTTGGTGCCTACACTTAAATCATGGAGCTATTATGCTTAAACGATGGGATAAGTTATCATATTGATTTATGAGTTTGTAACAGCACCCATTTAGATAAAATTTTAGATTCAGATTCAGATTTTAGAATCTACCATGGATTTTGGGACAAAATGGAAAACTAAATATCCTTGTTACTTGTCGAATGTATTATCTGACCCTTTATACCACAGTGTATAGACACCAGAATTGTTTCCCACAGGTTAATATTGTATGAATTCTGACCATTGTTGAGTTATAGGGGTCGTTTTAGATGCCATTTTGAAAACCCTCTTGGATTTTAGGCAACATGGACAAGTGCATATCTTTGTAACCAGTCGAAAGTAATTTTAATCATGAAACCACAGAGTGGACACCAAAATCATAAATGAACTATGTCCATTTTTAAGTAACAGCAGTCACTCAGATTTTTCGACATACTTGACCACTGACTGTCCTTGTAACTAATTTTCTTACTTTAAAAATCATTGTTTGGACATCAAAACCATATCCTTGATGGATATTACATGTCCATTTGTAAATAACAGCGGCTACTTTATACTCCATTTTTTTAAACGTACTTGACCAACGACTCTCCTTGTAACTTATTCTAATGTATATTATTAGTCCCACTTAACCATGGTAGACATACAAATGATATTCCCGGATATTGAACAAACTATGCTGTTTTTTTAAAGTAACGACAGCAATTTTAAACTCCATTTTTGAAGCTATCTTGGATTTTTCATCATAACGGACCGCTGACTTCCTTTGTAACTTGTCCCAATGTATCATTGAAACCATGATCTAGAAACCAAAACCAGCTCAGGTGGATATCAAATGTGCTATGTCCATTTAAAGTATCAACAGCCATTTTAAACTCCATTTTTTGAAGTCACATCGGATTTCTGAACACATCAGACCACTGGCCGTCCTTTATTTTGAAAACCTTTTGACGTTGAGGTCTTTGTCGTTACCAATAGAAGCAGCTTCGTTTATCATGAGATCGTTGTCGTTACCAATAGAAGCAGCTTCGTTTATCATGAGGTCTTTGTCGTTACCAATAGAAGCAGCTTGTTTATCATGAAGTCTTTGTCGTTACCAGTATAATATACAGCTTCGTTTATCATGAGGTCTTTGTATACCAATAGAAGCAGCTTCGTTTATCATGAAGTCTTTGTCGTTACCAGTATAATATACAGCTTCGTTTATCATGAGGTCTTTGACGTTACCAATAGAAGCAGCTGAATCGGGTGATTCCATACGTGTCGTACGGGACATTTAGAGAACATTTGACAGTTTTTTGACAAGAAAAACAAAAAAACATTCCAGTAACTAAAGGTGATCATCAAGTACTACCAGAGAGTTAGAAAACCAAGACTTAACATGACTTGAATTCACATCCTGCGTAATACAGATTTAAAATGTCGTACGGACGCAGAAAAAGTGGCTTTTTTTTAGAAACCTCAAGTTTGTACTCTAAAGTCTGTGAGTTGGACAGATAATTTTCATAGAAACTCAAATTGATATTCAATTACCCACAAACAAACACATCTACGAAAGAAAGCAAAATAAACCTTCATGAATAAATAAAGCAAATTGCAATTTTCGAGAACATTTTGGCGTACGGGACACTCAAAATGTGTCGTACGGGACATCTCTAAATTGAAGCCAAACTTTCTTACTTTATATCTCTTTGACTTCTTCAATCACTTTATTTGGCTGATGATAATGATAATCCTATCAAACTAAAGACATTCATTATGTTAGAAACCGCTAATGGCTGAATATTTCTGTCAATTATCATAAACAAAATAATGTGTCGTACGGGACACTTGTGTGTTGTACAGGCACTTGCGTGTTGTACTCGGCAGCCTGAATAAAACAATGAACTTTTATCAATCAGAAGGGGAGCATTGTCCCTGAATTCTTGTCTTTTAATAAGTATATAGTCATTCAGGACAATATAATTAAGTAACCTCAATATATACAATCGGGAGCAATTTTTTTCAAACCTTTTTGCATTTCATGAAACCATATGGTTTGTCTTATTTTCCAGATTTTTTGTGAACAACATGGTTTGTCTTATTTTCCAGATTTTTTTACAACTCGAAAAAAGTAAGGAGTTTCAATACTGTATATAAAAAGTAAGTGATCATCAAGGGAAATCCAAATAGATGATTGATATGTATTTTTTTTTACATCTTATAATAATTCCACATTAGCATGCAAGAGGAAGTCATCTTCCAGGCTAGGGTGAATCAATTATAAAGGTTTTCTTTTCATGCTCAATGACAAAGAAATTAACCTGTTCTGACCAGTGAAAATCACCAGTTTAGCTGAAGGGATTCACAAAAGAATACGCCTACATGAAATCAATTAAAATGGTTAGAATCACCTATTTCATGTTCTATGGAGTTAAAAAATTACTTTTTCAGTTCACTTTATGTCAAATCAATTACTTGAATTAAACAAATAGGTCTACTATTTATAGTTTCTGATAGTTTATAGTTTCTGAATCCAAAACCTGTAATTAAATGCATTATATATTGTGTGTGTTGTACGGGACATGTCCCGTACGACACAGTGTGTGTCGTACGGGACAACTATTAATATGACAATTATTGAAAAATGAAGGGCAGTAATTAGATCCTTATGGGATAAATCGATCACCCATGGGTCAAAGATAGAGAAACTGATTTTGTGAAATTGCATCATAAAAAATGAAATTGTAGGAGAAACTTTTTCACTTCCATGTGTCGTACGGGACATTGCCAAAAATAGGCTCGGAAAAATCAGGGCTGCCCCTATTATGGATCATGAAAATATTGTAGATATTATTTGGAACATTCAATGATACATTATTCCATTGACCTGCAATATTTTCAATCTTCTCGTGCTTTGCCAATAATTGTTTCAGGCAGTGTTTGTACTTGATTATTTAATCAGCAAAATTATTGAAAATTGAAAATTCCATTGTTCCCCCTTAAAAAACTATATCTGACTTCACTTTTGGTTAAAATTCATTATTTTCATAAAATTTAGGTATCATAGTAAATTATTACACTACATATGACTTATTGAAAGCAAGTTGAAATTTATGATGCTTTTGAAGTTCTAGTGTGGAATCGCCCCTTCGTTTATCATGAGGTCTTTGTCGTTACCAATAGAAGCAGCTTCGTTCATCATGAGGTCTTTGTCGTTACCAATAGAAGCAGCTTCGTTTATCATGAGGTCTTTGTCGTTACCAATAGAAGCAGCTTCGTTTATCATGAGGTCTTTGTCGTTACCAGTAGAAGCAGCTTCGTTTAACGCGAGGTCTCTCTTACTACTAGACCTACTCAATGTGACGTTAAATAAGGTGATGAGCACAGCAATTGCTATGATTTTGAGTTTATCAGATGCCATGATGGGAATGATGAAGACAACCTAAACATAAAAGGAAATATAATAAAGCTCGTGAAATTCTCTTTAGGGAATACCAGCTATGAATTTCACCTTCAAAATAATTATTTTGATATTCAATGATCTACAATCATTCTATGGAAGAAGGGAACCCTTAACAATCTGATTAGAACAGATGAAATACTCCCAGACAAACATCACACTGACAGTAAAAATATTTCATCAAAATATGACAAGGGATAACTGAAAATGAAATCCTAATTACCGAATTTAATATCAAGTTTTAATTTTATTGGGTGCCGATCAAAATAAAAATATATCCGTATTTTGTTTCCTTTCAGACCTTCTCAAGCTGCAACCGCGTAGCCAGGATTTCATTTTGGAGGGGGCGGTAAATGCACGCGAAGCGTGCCAACACTTACAGAGCGCGCGAAGCGCGCTTCCTAGGGGGTGGGTGCAGGGAGGGGGAGTTTCCCCCTTCCTCGCGAAAAATTTCGAAAGTTTTACTCTTTCGCTGGGCTAGCTGACAACTTTTAAAAATAAATTTTACTCAATACATCATATTTGGACCCCTCAAAATTACACTACAGATTTTGACGAAGAAGATTTTGAAATACTGTGATAATTTTTAAATTAACATAATTATGAATCTAATCAACATGAAGTATAATCTATTCACTGCTAATTTTACATGATAAGTAGACTTATTAAAATGTTTAAATTTTAAAAAATACCCTTACTGGTTGAAAGGTTGAAAAGAAAAATTAAGTACTCCAGGGTAACAGGAAAATCCAAGATGGTGCCCTCACTGGCTGCCGTAGGCTAAAAATCCACAACTCATCCATTACTTGATAAAATGGCTTTAATTTGTTTTTTATTCATTGGTTATTAAGGATCAATAGTACATAGGGCCAAGTTACAGGGACAGCCAGTGGTCTGGAATGTCCAAAAACATAAGTTGGCTTCAAAAAATTGAATCTAAAATGGGTGCTGATACCTAAAGCGGACGTAGCTCATTTCATATTGGCCTAGGGGAAGTGATTTTGACTTTAAATCATTGGTTTCAAGAGTCTAATAATATTAGGACAAGTTACAACGACGGTCAAGTATGTCCGAAAATCCAATATGGCTTCCGAAAATAATTATAAAATGGCTGCTGATACTTAAAAGTGGAATAGCTCATTTTATATTCACCTGTGAGATATGATTTTGGTGTCTAAACTATGATTTCAAAGGCGAATAATACATTAGGACAAGCTACACGGACAGTCGGTGGTCTTGTATGTCCAAAATTCCAAGATGGCTTCCAAAAACTTATATAAAACAATGTCTAATGTTGCTTACAAATAAACATAGTTTGTTCAATATCTGTCTGGGGAATATGATTTTGGTGTCTAAACCATATTTTAAAGGGTCAAGTAATGCATTAGGACAAGTTACAAGGACAGTTGGTGGTTTGGTATGTTAAAAAACGCAAGATGGCTTACAAAATGGGGTCTAAAATTGACTGTTGTTACTTAAAAATTGGCAGAGCTCATTCTATATCCGCCTGTGAGATGTGATTCTGGTGTCTAAACCATATTTTCAAGAGTCAAATAATAAATTAGGACATAGTTTGTTCAATATATGTCTTGGGAATATGATTTTGATGTCTAAACCATAATCATAAAACCATGGTTTAATGCATTAGAACAAGTTACGAGGACAGTCAGTGGACTGGTATGTTAAAAAATCCAAGATGGCCTCCAAAATGGGGTCTAAATTGACTGTTGGTACTTCAATATGGACATAATATAGTTCATTAATAATATACTATGGGGATATGATTTTGGTGTCTACACTAGTATTTAAAGGGTCAAGTAACTAATACTGTACATTTGGTCAAGTTGAAAGGACAGTCAGGTGTCATTATTGTGTCAAAAAATTCAAAGATGGCTTGAAAAATGGGGGTTATAATGTTACTAAAAAATTGACATAGTACATCAAAAATACACCTGGTGATATTATTTTGGTGTCTACACTAGGGTTTCAAGGATCAAATTATACTTTGGGACTGGTTACAATTGTCCATTTTGCCTGAAAATCCAAGATGGCTTCCATAAATGGGTTCTAAAATGACAACTGTTACTTTGAAGTGGATGTAATATCCACTTGTGAGAAATAATGTTGGTGCCTACATTCAAAATGCAAGCAGGTAAGAGTTGGCAACAGCACCCATTGATGTAATTTTAGAATCTACCTTGGATTTTTGACAAAATTGATAACTAACCATCCTTGTTACTTGTCCTAATGTAATAGTGGACCCTTCATACCACAGTGTAGACACCAAAAATGTTTATCACATGTTGATGTTGTATTATATGAACTCAGATAATTTCTGAGTGATACATGTATAAGTCATTTTAGATGCCATTTTGAAAATCCTCTTGGATTTTTAGGAAAAAATGGACTTGTACTAGATATCATTGTAACCAGTCTAAACATATTTTTAAAACCTTGAAACCAAAGTGTGAACACCAAAATATTTTTTTCTTGGTGGATTTTAAATGAACTATGTCAATTTTTAAGTAACAGACTCCGATTAGACTCCAATTGTCGGAAGCCGTCTTGGATGTTTAGACACACTGGATTACGGACTGTCCTTGTAACTTGTTCAAATGTACATGATGTATTTACTGACATATATTACACGAAATATGTCCATTTGTTAGTAACAGGAGCTATTCCATTTTTGGAAGCCACCTTGGATTTTTGGACAAACTTGACCACTGACTGTCCTTGTTACTTGTCCTTATGTATTATTTGACCCATTTAACCATGACATAAACATATTCCAGGATATCAAACAAACTACTTTTTTAATGCAGCAACAGCAATTTTAGACTCCATTTTTGGAAGCCATCTTGGATTTTTTTATATAATGGACAACTGACTGTCTATTCAACTTGTGATAGTGTATTATTTGACCATTGAAACCATGGTCTAGACACCAAAATCATATATCTCAGATTGATAGGAAATGACCTATATCATATATGTCCATTTATATATCAACAGCCATTTCACACTCCATTTTTGGAAGCCGTCTTAGGGTTTTGGACACGTCAGACCACTGGCTGTCCTTGTAACTAGTCCCAATGTACTACTTCACCCTTAAAACATAGAAACCAAATTAAGCCACTGAAATTAGATGTTATTTGGTTGTCATGGCAATGGCTGAAGTTATTTGTACATCAACAGCAAACATATCTATGCTTTGCATCCTAAAATTAGGGGAAATTTATGACAAAATACAGATTTTAAACTGTTTTTCGATCAAATTTGGTGCTTTTCTTGGGAAAAAAGAGTCGTTGCCATGGCAACGGCCCATTTGCAACATTGATATTTATCATTAACTTCAAGCATTACCAAGGCAACCTCAAATTTCATCATTCTAATGAACTAATGCGAAACATTGTAATCTTTGTTCAAAATTAAATGACTGGGTCAAACCTTGAGTTAATTGTTATAAATTGCATTTTCCACCTGTCCATTATCATGTCAACCATGTTATATTTTTTTTCAAATTAGATGTTACTTGGTTGCCATGACAATGGATTTATATGTTATTTGCATGTTAACAGCAAACATATCTATTCTTACCCTAAAGTTAAGGGAAATGAAAGAAAAATCAGATTATAGTCCTTTAAAAAAAATCAAAACTGCTACTGTTCTTGGGTAAATGATCCGTTGCTATGGCAACAGGCCATTTGGAACATTGATATTTATCGTTGAATTCAAGTATTACCAAGGCAACATCAATGTTTATTATTTTAATTAGTTCATGCAGAACACTGACTGTATTATTTTCCCCTAAATTAGTTGAGTAGGTCAGACCTTACGAATGCACATTAAGTTAATATTCATTGTATCTTTCACCTGTTTTTAACCTTATCATCCACTTAAAAAAAAAAAAAAGATGTTATTTGGTTGCCATGGCAATGGCTTAAGATGTTATATTTATAAATTTAGTCACAAACATATCTCGATTAGTACCTTGAAATTAGGGAAAATGGAATGATGATCATACCGTACATGTATTCTACATTTTTATCAATATTTTTACCTTTCTAGAGGGAAATAAGCTGTTGCCATGGCAACGGGCCCTTTGTAAAATTGTTCCTTTTTAAATTCAATTCAAGCATTTCCTAAGCAACATAATATTTTATCTTTATAAAGAACTCCTGCAGAACAATTTTGTATTTTTTGTTCAAATGAGGGGGTCAAAACTTAAGCATGCAGATTAAGTCAATTCCAATTGTATTTTCTACCTATCCATTGTCTTGACAACCATGTTATTTTTTGTAAATTAGATGTTATTTGGTTGCCATGGCAATGGCTTGAGATGTAATTTACACATTTAGCAACCAAAATATCTTTGTTAAGCACTGTAAAATTAGGGGAAATTAAAGATATATCATATTCTACAACTTTTTTTAATCAAAATGTTTATTTTTCTGGGGAAAAACAAGCCGTTGCCATGGCAACGGACCGATTGGAACTATCTTGATGATCTTGAATATTTCTAAATTTCATATGTATTCAATTGGGAGCCTGAAAATTATCATTTTGGTCATCTATATCATGTTTATTTACCATTTATATGGGAATGTATGTTGTTTTGGAGAAATTAATCCGTTGCCATGGCAACGGCCGAAAATGGCATTTATAAATTTACCTCCCATCTTTAAAATAAATCTTATGGCATATACTAATACTTGTGAAAGTTTTATGCTTTAGTCAAAAATTTGCACAATTGTTGTGATTTTTGGAGCTAATCCGCTCTACTAATATACGGCTTATGGATAGTCATTATGACAGGAGTCTGTCACAAACAGTACAGGAAACGTTCAATTTCCGAGTTTATTTGACACTGAAATCATTAATAATTACCAAAATAGTTCTCTTCAAAATACAATGTAAATGCACTTTTGAAATGTTTCTAATCTTAACACAGAGTTAGACCATAAGCCGGAATTTAATTATTTGAATACTTGCCTTTATTTGGGACGAGATGAAACTTACGTTAGACAATTTCGCGAGGAGTAGATACGAGCACGGAGATTGACTGTGATACTGCTCGTTGTGATGTTTGCAGGCTTCTGGCAGAAAGATTTTATTGAGATACTAACGCTCAAACACTCATAGCAATCACCTTGTTTTTTAATAGAAAAAGTGAGACCGTATGTTCCGCCTAGACGAAATTGTAAACAATTTCTATAAAATTGTATTAAATCTAACAAAAATATTCAACCACATCCGAAATTCAATTTTCATCTCAATCATGATTTTTTTTGTTTTACCTTTAACGTTATCCCAGGTTGTCAAGGTCTGGACCATATGCTCCATCTTTCTGTTATTTACTCTATTTATAATGTACCCTTTGTATTCATGTTTTGTTTGTTTTCATGCTCTGTTATGTTAAGCAATACACACATTCTTTAGTCAGTTCGGCATGGGTATTCAAATTCTTCCCAATACCGCTCTTTATTTCTTTTAACTTGCCTAGCGTTACATATTTGTTAATAATGTTTGTTGAATGTATTTAATTTTATTTGAATTTTAATAATGTGTAATTTTCTATACCGGATTGTGCAATACTCTCTCAATGGTTTTTCTATGAGGACTCGCATGCCTCTGGGCAATAGTATTAAATTTTACTTTTGCGAGCCCTGGCCCATGGAAAAAACATTTTCTTACTCTTTTCTTCTTTTCGTTCATTTCTACTTTTCATATTTAATTATTCAATTTCAAATTGTATTTTTGTATTTACATTGTGCAATTTTCGTATGTTTTTATGGCCTGTATTTCTATCAGATTGTGGAAAATAAACAAATCTAAATCTTAATCTCAATACGATTCGTCGTGTAATTTCTGGCTCAGAATGAACAGCTCTGTTTACTTTGTTATTTTGACAATCATATATAAAATATTAGGCATATATTATTCACAGTTCCCTATGTTTTGTACAAGTATTGTTTAAAAAAACGGGGTAAAAGCCCGAAACAACATTAAGCAAAAAAGGCAATGTTAATAAGCCATTTCGTATATAGTGGGCTCTAGAGCGACGGCTGTTTTCTTGAAATTGAATAGGTATACTCAATTAATTGTTATTTTCTAAAAGATTCTATGTCATATCTCAACTAAACTCTCATCTTTCTTAAGTTATTTCATGAAATCATAATGATTTCATTTTTTCATATTACACTAAAATATAATGCAGCAACGAATGTTTCTTGTATTAAATCAGTTGTCAATCCAATTTTTTTAGTTCTTGGAGAAAAAAATGAATAAAGTTAATTTCATGTAATAAAATACGTATACACACTAAGAAATCGCGGTTCAAATGCGATACGTGCGTACACCCCTTAATACCATCGAGGTGCAAGTTAGCTCTTATGCGAGAGTATAGTCGATATGACATTTTCCGAACCTAGAATTTTTTTTCTCGATTCGTGTTCATATGTGGTCCTAGAACAAATTCAGCTGCTAATTTGCATAAATCCAAAATGGCAGCCACATAAGCGATCTTAAAAGCCTTACTTTTGAACCTCTTGCCCCAAAATGATGAGGAATAAGTCCTTTAATGGGTTTAGGGGTGTGTAGAATCCGTTTATTTTATTATTTTTGCAATATTGTCATCTACAGGTCAAATCCAAGATGTCCGCCAGATCATTGGCGGCGGAAGCCAAACAATTTAGGGGGGGACCACCAAAAAATTTTGATAAGCCCAAAAAAAAAAGGTTATATTTCAACCAAAATTTTAGGGGGGACCGACAAAAAAATTTTGACAAGCAAAAAAAAAAAAAAAAAAAAAAAAAAGGTCATCAACGAAAAATTTAGGGGGGGGGACACGTCCCCCCGTCCCCCCCCCCCGCTTCCGCCGCCTATGCGCCAGATGCCATCTTGAAAAATTGAATTTGAACGCCTTGCCCCAGAATGATGAGTAATACCTTTGTTCATGGGTTTTGGGGTGTGTAGAATCCGTTTATATATCTACTTTGCAATATTAGGTCATCTTCAGGTCAAATCCAAGATGGCCGCCAGATGACGCCATCTTGAAATATTAACTTTTGAACCCTTTGCCCCAGAATCATGAATAATAACTCTATTCGTGAGTCATTTGGTGTGTTCATCCAATATCTGATGTAATTTTGCAATAAAGGTTAAAGGGGAATCCAACCCAAATAAAAACTTGTTTTTATAAGGAAAAGAAAAATCAGACAATTTGATAGGTGAAAGTTTGAACAATATTGGACAAACAACAAGAAAGTTATAAATTTTTAAAAGTTGTAAATATTGGTAATCACTATACCCATGGAGACTTCAAATTGGCCGCATATGGGATGGCATAGTGATGTAAGGCAAGGACTACTCTTCCATGTACTCCAATACATATTATGGCTAAAATGTCATTTTTCCCAAAAGTTTTATTTCAAATTATATTTTTCTTTCATGAGGTCATAAAACAATACCTGGGTTATATTTAGATTACTGCCCAAGGGGAATGGGTACTTAGGAGAAAACCACAAATCCCTGATAATAAAGTACATGGCCTATGGGAGAGTTGTCCTTGCCCCTTGTCATAATTTACTTACTCAGTTGCCAATTTGAAATCTACATAGTATTAGTGATCTCAATTTTAAAGCAGCTATAACTTTCTTATTGCTTGACCGATTTCTTTCAAACTTTCACCATTCTGTTTAATTTATTTTTTTCCTTTTCAACACAACATTTTATGTTTATGATTTTATGATTCCCCTTTAATCTTGTCTTCAGATCAAATCCAAGATGGCCGCCAAACACCATCTTGAAAAATTACTTTCCGAGGCTTATAGTGTAAGAGCTTATGTATTTAATTTCTTTTATGAATTCTTTATTTCTAGTTCAAGGGGGAAGTCAGATCTGAGATGTCAGACGTTCGACAGTACTGCATGCTCACTATAAAATGAATCATCTTTAGGTTTGGGCTATGATCAATTTCGCGTGTATTTTTTTTTATTTCGTTTAATGTCCATCCATACTTTTGTACTGAAGAGGCTTCAAAGTCTTATCTGAATTTGAAAGTGTTTTCTCTATATTTTTCCTGTATAAATCAAAGTGTCCAATGATAGGTATACATCAGTTCGTCTCAAAAGACGATGATGTAGCGCGCTATAGGTATTACATTTTCAAGTGTGGCTTTAGAGCTCCTCTCTAGAGTGGCAGTCTCAATTAAAAGCAAATTTGTACAGATATAGGAGGATGGCGCTGAGACAGTTCCAGATAGAGATGCTGCCCTAGCTCCTTGGTCTTTTGTCTGCCAATGTCATAAATTCCTTATTTCACATCCGATTTTGATGAAATTTTCAGTGTTATGCTTGTTGGATGTTTCTTTTTTATTCAAATCAACTTTTTGTTGGGGTGGACTTGTCCTTTGAGGTCATTTTACTCAGAGAAGTATAAAGATATTGTCTTGATTTCATTCATCATTTCACCTACAGTAAGGAGTAGGAGGAGGAGGAGAATTAATTTACAATAACATTATTTGTGAGAAATGTTTGGAATAACACGAAGTACAATTAAGGTCATTTTACTCAGAGAAGTATTAAGCTAATTTCATTAATCATTTTACCTACAATAAGGAGGAGGAGAAGAAGAATAATTTACAATTTATTATTACAATTAATTACAATACACCCACATCATATAACATATTGGTTAAATAAATGTATCTGACATAAATGAAAACTTCAATCATTTAAAAATGTGTGGTAGTATTTCAGAATGAAAAAGGCTAACACAATAAAGATCCAGTTGACAGCTCGAGTGTTGGATCACGGAGCTAAAACAACCCCAAACATACAGCACAATATATTAAGGGTAACGGATGTTCCAGAGGACAAAATGTACAGTTATTACAAAAATGTAATGCAACAGGAAAAGATATCTTGGTGCGGAATACCAAAGGTTTATATTTTTTCTAACTTTATCGCATGACAGAAAAACTGTAAAGAGTGGTGATATATACATATATATATATATAGTATACAAACATAACATAATTTCCAGAAATTCGTATAAAAATACACTCCAAATACATGTAAATAACATGGTAAATATGATTCAGATATTCAAGAAGGATGTAAAATACATTGAAAACAAACCAAACATCTAAATTACAACTGCTATAATTAATTTGAAATTGGTAGGTATGTGAATACATGTAAACAAATGGAACGCCTCTGGCAGCCTCGCCTGCATTACGCGAGTTGATATACATGTACCAACAGTGCTGACTTTAATTATTCACAAAAGAAAAAATCATAATTATGATAATATAATACTATGTCCATTTACCCAACATGACCTTTGATCATGATGATGTGACCTCAGACATGTGCAAAACAACCATTGCCCTTATGTCTATGTTTCATGAACTACATGTTTAGATCCATAAACTTTCTAAGTTATGATGCCAACAAATGCCCCGATATTCATTAGGTGGGCTGATGATGTCACATCTCCACTTGTTCTTTTGTATTTTATTATATGAAATTAGGTTTATTCATTTTTTTTCCTCCAAGAACTAGAAAACTTTGATTGACAACTGATTTAGTGCATTAGATATTTATTGCTGCAACTTATTTCATTATAAGGGAGACATATTATTCACACAAGTATGAAATAATGAAATAATTATGATTTTATGTAATAACATAAGACATGTAAGAAAACTGAGAGTGATTGGGATGTGACATCATCAGCCCACCTAATGAATATTCATGACGACTCTTTTCACACAATAGTGCTAAATTTTAAAGCTCAATAACTTTATTACTTGTTATCCGATTTTGATGAAATTTTCGGCATTTTGCTCAGTGAATTCTACTCTATGTATTAAGATATAAATATTTTCAGCCCGGACGCGCGTTTCCGTTTTACACCCTGGCGAAGGCATTTTCCGCAAAAATAGCCACAAAGTGACTAGTGAAGAGTCTACACACGTCGCTGGTTGCAGCATGCGACACACCACCGCATGCAATCAGCACAGTTAGAGCATAGAGTTCCTCGGCACTTCATGATTGTACAGAGAGCAGTCATATGAGTGAAATCCGAACATGCTTTTGCAGTTAGGTTTTTTTTTAATGAAAGTTAATGACAAACAAAATCAAAATAAACAGATACCTATAATAGAAAGACAAATTGAAGTTTGATGGATTGATACACTTAGATGCCGAAAGATAGATATAGAAGATAAATAGATAGAGACATAGATAGATAGATAGATAGATAGATAGATAGATAGATAGATAGATAGATAGATAGATATAAATAGAGAGAGAGAGAGAGAAAGACAGAGAGATGGATAGATAGATAGATGGGGAGAGAACTTGAGAGATGGAGAGATGTTATAGATACATATATGGACGGATAAAGAGAGATAGAGAAAGAGAGAAAAAAGACAGACAGATGGATAGATAGAGAGAGGGAGAGAGAGAGAATTTGAGAGAGAGATAGATGTTAGATAGATAGATAGATAGATAGATAGATAGATAGATAGATAGATAGATAGATAGATAGACAGAGGGGGAGAGAGAGATAGAGAATTTGAGAGATAGATAGATAGATAAAGAATGAGAGAGACAGAGAAGATAGACAAATTAACAGATAGATACTGTAGTTATACATAGATAGAAGATATATGAATGGGGAGAGAACTTGAGAGATGGAGAGATGTTATAGATAGATAGATAGATCTATGGACGGAAAAAAGAGAAATAGTGAAAGAGAGTAGAGAAAAAAAGACAGACAGATGGATACAGTGGCGTACCGTGGGTCACGGCATTGGGGGGGGGGGGGGCACCAGCAAAAATTTTGAGTCGCTCAGTGAGCGCGCAAAGCGCGCTCAATTACCAGGTATAGGCCTATTGACCTTATATAGAGACATTTTAAGGACTGTGCCATTAAACGGATATGTAATGTATCTCACTGATCAAATGATGCGAGCGCGAAGCGCGAGCTGAAAATGTTTGAAATTCATACCTAAAAAGGGTCAAAATAAGCTATCAAATAAAAAAAAAATACGTATCCGTCTCGCTAAACAAACAATGCGAGCGCGAAGCGCGAGCTGAAATTTTTGTATTTATTGACCCCAAACAGAGACAGTTTAAGGACTATTTTTTAGAAATCAAATAAGAGTATACATATCTCACCATACTCATCTAATTTGAGTGCCAAGCGCTTGCTGATTTTGTAAGAAAACATGAAACACCTTTTGTAGTCACTGAAAATGTTTGAAATTCATACCTAAAAAGGGTCAAAATAAGCTATCAAATAAAAAAAAAATACGTATCCGTCTCGCTAAACAAACAATGCGAGCGCGAAGCGCGAGCTGAAATTTTTGTATTTATTGACCCCAAACAGAGACAGTTTAAGGACTATTTTTTAGAAATCAAATAAGAGTATACATATCTCACCATACTCATCTAATTTGAGTGCCAAGCGCTTGCTGATTTTGTAAGAAAACATGAAACACCTTTTGTAGTCATTGTAATCATGATTAAAATACGCATCTCACTAATCAAATATTGCGAGCGCGAAGCGCGAGCTAAAAATTTAGGAAATTCAGACCTGAAGAGAAGCATTCTAAGGCTTGTTTGTAGGAATTTACGAAGACCATACGTACTTCACGTACAAAATGATGCGAGCGCGAAGCGCGAGCTGAAAATTGTGTATATATTGACCCCAAACAGGGACATTTTAAGGACTATTTCTTTTTTTGAATCCATTAAGAGTATACATATCTCACCATAGTCATCCAATGCAAGTGCCAAGCGATTGCTGATTTTGTTAGAATCACATTCAAACACATGAAGAGCTTTTTGTAATCATAGTGATCATGATTATCATACGCATCTCAGTAGCGCAAAGTGCGAGCTGAAAATATAGGAAATTCAGATGTGAAGAGGGGCATTCTAAGGCTTGTTTGTAGGAATATACTATGACCATACGTATTTCACTAAACAAATGATGCGAGCGCGAAGCGCGAGCTGAAATTTTTTGATATTTACATTAGAAAAAGAGACTTTTAAGGACCGATTTCAGGAATTCATGAAGAGCAGACAAATCTCATCAATCCACTAATTCGAACGTAAGCACGAACACGAACAAGGATTTCTTTATATACAGACCTTAAAATGAGGCTATCACTTTAAGTAGTCATGAAAAGAAGCATATGTCACTACATAAAACAATAATAACTCGAAGTGCGATGATATATATTTGGTGCATATTGACTTGAAAACAGGACGTTTTGGTACAACATGATTGTACATGTATATCTCGTTAAACAGACAATGCTATTACCAAGAATAATGAACAAATAGGCCCTGAGCACATTATGTTTCATAAAGATATGAAAAAAAAAAATCTTATGTAATATAACACAACATATAATATAATATAACATTATAATGTACAATAAATTCTTCTTTCCCACTACGTTTCTTTCTTCTCCCTCTTTTTCTCCCTTTTCTCACGTTTTTTTTTTTTTTTTTTTTGGGCCAGCCGATTGGGGGGGGGGGGGGGGGCACGTGCCCCCCATGCCCCCCCCGTAGTTACGCCACTGGATGGATAGATAGATAGTGGGAGATAGAGAATTTGAGAGAGAGATAGATGTTCTGCGGATATCTTCGGTGCGGACTTTTGGATCGCGCGCCAATCTGATTAATGTAAACAAACGTAGACGTAGACTCTTCACTAGTCGCTTTGTGGCTATTTTTCCGGAAAATGCCTTCGCCAGGGTGTAAAACGGAAACGCGCGGCCCCATCCCTTTAGGTTTCATCAACTAGATCCATGACATTTCAAAGTTATGATGACAATTCCACAAATACCTTCAACATGGTCAAAGTTCGTTGACCCTAAGTGACCTTTGACATTGCATGGTCATGTGACCTGAAAGTCAAGCAGGATCGTCAGTGATACACTATCACCCTTATGTCCAAGTTTCATGAACTAGGTCCATATACTTTCCAAGTTATGACGACATTTCAAAAATTTGGTTAAGATTTCGATATTGATCCCCCAACATGGTCTAAGTTCATTGACCCTAAATGACCTAGCTTTGACCTAGGTCATGTGACCTAGCTGAAACTCAGGCAGGATGTTAAGTAATACTTGATCCCCCTTTTCCAAGTTTCATGAACTATATAGGTCCATATACTTTCTAAGTTATGATGAAATTTCAAAAACTCAACCATCTGGGCCCCATGTGTTTCCCATGTGATATTTATGTGGGGAATATGGGCCCATATGGGACCCACATGGACTCAGATATCCCAGATAAAAACCATACGGGATCCAGATACTTTGCTGTCTGGGAATTGAAGCCTTTCAACATTTACCCCTTATCAACATGATGTAACTCGGTAAAATGTTGGTTTCATCAGGGTGATAACAGTATGTTTTGGAATTGAAGATTTCGCTGTGATTTATGAAAGATTACTGCTATTACCCAAGTTTCCAAGGTTATAACCAAAGAAAACCATTCAACATTACCCATATCAACTTTCATCACCATGTTGTAACTCGGTAAAATGTAGGTTTTATCTGGGTATAATAGTATTTTTTGGATTTGAAAAACCAATCAAATCCATTCAACATTACCATTATTACCCCCTCATCACCCAGTCGCCAGTTGTAACTCGGTATGTCGGTTTCGGTATCACTTCGTAATTCCGAAGGTTCGTAATTCCGAAACACGTAAATTGCCTATACCTCGATGTTCGTTAATCCAAAAACGTAAAAGGGTTCGTTAATCCGAACATTTGTGGCGTTATTCCGAAGGTTCGATAATCCGAAAACGAAATAAGGTTCAATATTCCGAAGGTTCGTTAATCCGAAAACGAAATAAGGTTCGTTAATCATTACGTTTTCGGACTAACGAACCTAATTCGGAATTACGAACCTCATTTCGTTTTCGGATTAACGTTCGAACCTTGGGAATTACGAACCTCACTTTGTTTTGGACTAACGAACCTTCAGAATTACGAACCTTCGGAAATAAGAACCTTCGGAATAAGGAACCTTCGGAATATCCGAACCCCAAGATCCGAACCTTCGCAATTACGAATGTTTGCGGTCGGTTTCATCGGGGTGATAAAAGTAATTTTATTGGATTTGAACGTTGGGATTGCTTTTAGGTTACTGTTATTACTAAAGTTTGCAATGTTATAACCAATCAAAGCTATATTCAACATTACCATTATTACCCATCATCACCTTGTTGTAACGTACTGCATGGGTAACTGTCGGTTTTATCAGGGTGATAACAGTAAAAGGAAGTATAATTCAGGTAATAGCATGGTAATAAAATATTTTGGACTATAGCCAAATTTTGGTGCTGATATACGCGGTAATATCCGGTAAAATTGGTTATCGGTAACAAATTACCCAGTAGGTAGGAACATGATGGGTGTCTAATCAAATAACAATCAATGTGAGGCGCAAAGCGCGGGCTACTTTTAAAAAAAATATATATTCTGAATTCTGACCTGAAGAATTACCTACTGAGGACTGTTTGCAATGACTCATTATATAAAGAGGAATATCTCTCCAATCAATATTGATTGATTCCGAACTGACAGGTTGATATTCTAAGCTTGCACTTTAAAAAAAAAACTATGTGTAACTCGATCAATCAACAATAATTGCAAAATAGCGCGAGAATAACGTTATAGACCTAAAACCGGGATTATTTTCTAAGATCGCACGTTTTTAAATCGAGAACAAACTGTGCATCTCAATGATCAGTTAATAAGCGAGCGCAACTTATATTTTTAATCTACCGATCCGAAAGGGCACCTTTTCAAGCATTGTTCAATATGTATACATTTTTTAGAGGATATGGATCTCACTCAATAAATGATGCCAGCGCGAAGCGCGAGCTGAAATTTTGGGGCGATTTAGATCTAAATCTGGGTACAGAAGCGCTAGTTTTGTTTTGGTGATCAAGATCCAAAAGCCGGGACTTATATTAAATCATTGTCGGTTCAGAGACCTCCTTCACTGTTAAAAATACTGGTAATTTGACATATAAAGCGTAAATTTACAGGAATATTTACCTTTTAAAACCAGACGACACAATGATTTAACAAACCAAACGTATTTATGCAGTGAAATGTAACCGTGACGTAGAATTACAAGTTAAATGTAAAAAAAGTGAAATATATAAAAATCTTTTTAAAATACCATCGAGCTTTCGTGTTTTTTTACGTTAATTGCAGTGCATCTGCATTTGTAAATTAATGGCAATTTTCATGTTAAATGATTATTTTTTTTTTTAGTTATCCATTTTCCCCTCATTTTTACAGCCCATGAAAATATAACAGTTCATACTATTTGTTAATCCTAGCTGCCAGTAATAATTACTTTTTTAACAGTGTACGTTTCACACTGCGAACAAATCAGCAATTTACCCATATAATAATAATAATCTTATTAGGTTTCTTTTCCTTTTTTTTTCTTTTTTACTGCTTATACATCTTTTCCCAATACAATGTACTTCATTTTAAAGTTTATATTTACCTGGCCAATTTAAATGTATATCTAAATACCAATTTACTACACCTTCTTTAAGTTGTCCTGTATACATTTCTAATCACACTATATTTGATTGTTCTTATACATATCAATTTCAATATGCTTTTTCTGTATGAATTATTGTTTGTATTAATATAATAATCTATATATATGTTTTTATTCTTGGGGTGTTAACATACAAGTGGAGTGTTTCATCAACATATTCATCCGACAAGATGTCAGATCTGACATCTTTCTCTCATGTTGATTGGCTGAGAGGTACTGTTACTATGGTAACTGTCGGACAAATGGGACTTGTCGGATAAAACGTCCGACAAGTCCTTTCATGAAACGCCCCCCAGGTCGGGGAGGAAAGCCTGCGGGCTACAGTAATTTATTTAACTTTTTCCTTTTCCAGGCAACCTGGACTTGTTCTGTAAACATCCCTTTTCACTTGTAACTGTATATTCTCTTGTAAATTGATTGTAAACTGTTTTTGTTGAAATGCCGAATAAAATAATAATAATAATAATGATGATAATAATAACATTAATAAAAATAACAGTAATAATTCCAACTGCCCTACGCCTTTTCCCCAAACGGACAGCACCTCAAGCTCCCCCGCATCTTTAATTGCCTCGACTACACATGTTACTAAAATCGGCCTACCCAGTCTCCTTCTCTCTCTATTTTCTCTTTACTTTTCTATGTTTTTTTCCTTTTGCCAGTTTCTATTTTTTTCTTTCTTTCTTTCTTTCTTTATTTATTTATTTCTTTCTTTCTTTCACCCGCTTTCTCTTTTCTCTTCTTATTTTGTCTGTCCTTTTTTTGGTATCTCTTCCTTTATTTTCTTCTCGCCCCTTTTCTTCATTTTTCTCGACGAGCTAGAGCACAGGTTTTTCGACACTATCCATGGAAGTGGGATGGAGGGTGTCGCATCCCACCCCATCGGTGATATCAGTATTGTGACGCGCAAGGACCATTGTTTCGTAAGCATTATGCGCGCTACGCTGCGCAATAACCCAAATTCTGTCTCGTTTGTTAATACACGTTATTTTTACGTAAACAAACCCATTCACTCGTTCAACTTCAACTTTTGCTGAATTGATTGATCTTTGACTTATTTCAGAGAAAATTCTATATTTTAGCGAATATGGACCAGCATGCCTTTCGGTAAGTACCATACTATTTCAGTAGTATAACAGCCTGCACAATGAGAAATTGGAGTGTTTTCTCCTTTTCCCATTCATGAAATATTTTCAATTTTTTATGACTTATTTTTGATCAAATCCAAATCGCATTAATTTCTGCATGTGTAACTTAGGGTTAAATAATACTAGTCATACATTACCGGTAGGCCAAATGCCTTCCATGCCAAGGCAAGGGCAAGGCTTAGTATAATGGCAGTAGTAAAGTATGGGGGTCTCTTCAGTATTAGAATTTAGATAAGGCCAGGGAGAGTCAAACTTTCAAAACTATCGCAGATTTCCATCATGTCTGGAAAAATATTATCAAACCAGCATGTATGTTGCAATCTGTTTTTAACTTAGCCTTAGCTTAGGGCCTAGCTAAAAAATAGCTCATTGCCAAATTGACATTGCCTCAAGTTTTTTTTTTTGCTCGGCTGCCTCTTAGACTTTACTGTAGTTTTGGGCTTCGCCCTGGCTTCGGACACCCCATCTTACTTTCTTGGGTAGATAGATATCTACTTACCTATACCTAAGTTAACTGTATAGATGTAGGCCTAACGTACGGTTAGATCTAGATCTCTACTCTAGTTAGGGTGTCTGAAGCCACACTGAAAAATGTCAGCATAAAACAGGCTAATTTAGGGGAAAATATGGCACATTTTTTCGGGGAAGTTCAGGCTACTAGAAAAATGTGATCTGAATTGAAATATTAACTTGTGTTTGGCATGTATGGAAAGAGAAAATTCAGGGGCTCTTTTGACAGTAAGGACAAGTTTATATGATCATTTTAAATAAGGATTTAGAGATAAATTGCAAACCCTTATTTTTGTGTGTGTTGAAATTGCCATTTCTCCATGCGTTTTCTATGGGAAAATGAAATTTCTGTTTTGCACAATTTTTTTCACTTTGTCGCAATTTTTCATTGTGATCTGGTTTCCAAATCTTTATAAAAATCATACCATCAGATAGAGCATAAAAAATCCTATTGGACTCTTTATGGACAAGTTTTTGGCATAAATAATAAATTTATAACAGCTCTCGGAAGCTAAAAATTTGGATTTGTGTGCGTCCATTTCTTAACTACACAGTCTATGGCAGAGAAATGCTGAAAATTTACCTAATTTCGTTCTTCTTTTTGGCAGCCAATAATTTGATTTTTTTCAAAAATGTTACATTTCTGTCAGTCTGAAGGTAATTTCTCTTCAAATTCACAAAGAAAATGTGATATTTTCTTGAAATAAGAAAAATATTTTTTTTTCTCCAGACACCCTACTCTAGTATCTATAATCTACTGCTCCACAGACAGTAGATCTAACGTTAGACCCTGGCCTAGGCTATAGGCTATACCAAAAAAGCTTCCTACAGTTTAAGAGTTAACGTGTCGTTAGACCTACCCACCGTTTCTGGACAGATGTAACAACAATTTCTAGGCTAGAATATATTTAGATCTAGATCTAACATTGACCTAACGTTAATCATTCAAACTCAAAGGCTTGACCCTAAATCAATAAACAAAATACCTTGGATTCAGCTGCTTGTTTTTAGCAATAATTTCAATCCACTGGTCACTAAAACTAAAGTTCAGTCCAAAATCCAATGTAGAGTCTAGATTTTCAACTTTATACATATAGAGATCTAGATCTAGAATAGGCAATAGCTAGATTTAAATTGTCTAGTCTAAATAGAGATCTAGAAATCTAGATCTAAGTTAGATGTAGAATTACTTGATGGAAATCAACATTATGATGAATGATTGTAACTCTGCAGCAGAGAAAATTTTGCAGTCATTTGAAAGTTATGACTGTAGTCTACAGTTTCATGAAAAAAAGATCTCGGAGATCTTGGTCATATAAACAACACTCATTGGAGAAAGAAAAATATCAGTTTTTAAGTTTACCTTTTGACTAGATCTTACCCAGATTGGCTCGAAGCCTGGGCTACGCTGATGTCAGGCCTACCTGGGTTACCTTTTGACATGATATATACATGAAGAAATATCTTGTCTTACAAAGATTTCAGTTTTTATTAAAATTAAAATTTTAAAATCATCTTCAAAATTTTCAGTCGTCTAAGATTAGTGATAATATTTTACTGTGGGTGCTTGTACGTCGCGAATGATGTACACATCTTTTCCTATCTCCTTCTTTTCTCCTAAGTGTAATCTTCTTTATTTCCTATATCTCTCCATTGTTGCTGTCTGGGAACTTATCCCACCCTTCTCTTTTTCTTTCTCTCTTTTTTTCTTATTTTCCTGTCCTCTGTTCTTTATTTCATCAATAATAATGGTGTCTCCAGCCCGCCTTTGTTCAGGCAAGAGACTACCGTACAGCATGGCCAACCCACCGTGGGTGGTGCTCAGCTTTTAGATGTAAGTTCCTAAACTCAGAATAAACAATATCTTTTTTTAGATTTTTCTTTTGAATTTGATACGGGCATACCGATATTTCTCATTTATTCTCCTTTTTTGAGTGGAAGGGGAGGGAGATTGTTCTTATACGATTTTGGAAAAGATGTGACGGGTAAAGGTCCTAACTAGTAAATAGAATGCTATCATATTCCCCTCTTTTGGATTAGTACAATCGCTCACACTTTTTTTTAATATGTGCAAAACTTTTTATGGCTAAAAAAATTGCTCATTTAATCTTCATTTCTTTATTTTGATCTCCATTCTCTTCCAAATTGCTCATCTTTAAACACATGTTGACTTGTCTCTTGACTTTCATGACAATAGCTGCAGCTTCGAGCCAATGTGGGAGACCAGATGGTACGCTATCTCTACAGCCTGGCCACTGAGATGGGTGTTGGCGTTGATCTTGGCAACCCTATTCCAGCGTTAGCAACAGCCTGGCAGCAAGACAGACAACAGAATGTTTTGCTTGCCACACAACTCCAAGTAAGGACTCAATCTTTTTTAGAAGTAGAATATAACTTGATAAGTCCATGCATGAAGCTATGGTCCATGTATGTTATCTATCAATTAAATTAGTGTAAGCTTGTGTGTGAAGTTTGTTCAACATAAAAAAAAAAAAATGATAGGCCTATTGCTCATGAAATGAACCCGGGAAATGAAGTATGTTACTTGTTAGTGCTAGCTTATTACAAAGTAGTTTGGCAAAACTGTAAATACCCACCCCTTTTACTGTCAGATATGATTATAATGTTCCAGTGTTGAGAACAAATTAACCCACTTATCAGTAGCATATCATATCAACATTTTTATTTAGACTAGAGACCTTTCACTTTCAATTAAAATAAAAATGCCCCCAAATCATCATTCCTCTTTAAGAAACTAGCTAAAATGCAATTCGCGTGGAATGTTATGATTTTTTTTTTCAATCAAATGCTACAAAATGTTATTTTTACGTCTTGTGTGCAATTCATTTCCTCCTTCTTTCTACTACTCAGGGAGTAGAACAGAGACTGAGAGACCAAACAGAGGAACTTTTGACCGCACAACAACGCGTCTTAGACTTAGAGGTACTCCTCGAGGTAAGGAAGGAATTCTATGATCCAAGTCGTCGTCTTCATTTTCTTCGTCATCATCATCATCTTTACTTACCTTGAACATTATTGGTATCATCAAGACTTTTAGAAGAAACTCAAGTAACACAGCATAAAATAACAATGAAGGAAGGAAAATTTATATAAAGGACAGGCAAACGTAGAAAAGAATTAGAGCATTTTCATCGTAATCATCCTTACTTATATTGACCGTCATTGATATCATCAAGACTTTAAGAATAAACCCAAGCAAAACAGCATAAAACAGCAGTGAAGATGATAGGAAAATATAAAGGGGGGGGGTTGCTCTTGCCTTATCATAATTCAATTACTTTCAATTTTTATCTCTCCTGTTTAATAGACTCATCATTTCTATGCAAAACAATTACATATTGGTAAATCTCAACTCAGGTTCTGCAATCCAGGGAGGGGGGGGGGGGGGAGGCCAGCATCCCCACTTTATCAAACATTAAAAAGTGTCCCTTTTACCCAAGAAAAACGCCCCTTGTAAATGTGTTCAGTGCCCCTATTTATTTTAGATGAACCTGTTTCATGTGTTAACGCGAGCCCCTTTGCCTTCTTATAAGTAAACATTCTTGTATTAGATAAGTTACCCTTTTGAAACTTTTTTAATTTGTTAAAAATTTTCAGTCTGTTAATATAAGGTATAATATCTGCATAAGGTATAATATCTGCATAATTCGTGGAACTGAAAGGGCGCTACAATTTCTCATGGGAAAAATTGCCCTTTTTAAAAACTAAATGTGGCATTTAAGAGGAACAATTTCTTTTTAAATCTCTGCATTTTCGTTTTTAAAGTTTATTCTTGTTTATATATGTATTTCATATTGTGCAATATTTTCTTCTTTTTTTTTTACATCCTCGAAAGGGCACACTTACAATGCAAAGACATATTTGTGTGAATTTCATTTCTATAAACATGTTATACCTAAATAGGACATTTATTTTTTTACCTTACAGTGCCCTCTGGAGTAAAAAAAAAATGCCCATCTCCATCTTTTTCTGTGATAACATATTTATGTTCTATTCAAGTGAGGGAATTTTTTTATGATAACTTTTTCTTCAAGATTTCAACAATCAAAATCATTTTAAGGGGAAGAATTGTTTATAACTTTTTGATGAACTAAAAAAAATACAATTGGCAAATAACTTTAATAATCAGCAATCTCCTTCAAAATGGATTTCCCAAATTATATTACTTTAAAACAAACAGTTCGGGCAAAAGCATGGTCTGATGGTGAACATATCTGTCATTTTAGAGAAGGGTAGATATGCCCCTTTCAAAAAAGGATTTTTTTTTTCTATTTGCCTACCACTTTCACCTTTGCTCGCCTGCCCCTGTTTTAACTTATTGATTTACGCTGTTAAATTCTTTACTAACTGTAGACTTATCAACACATTACTACATTTTTTTTAGACGGTACTCCAACGTGGGACAGAACCACGAATCTCTGGCTCCTTGGATCATCAGATTGCTGACGCTGACAGGATTTCTACAACAGAGGGAGATGACCTTCCATCATCAGTCTTCCTTTCATCACCGGAGGAGAGCTGCTTGGTCTCCCTACCATCTCTGGAGACCACCCCAGCCTCCCTCCCATCTCTGGAAAGCTCCATGGTCTCCTTCCCATCTCAGGAGGACTTATCAGTCTCCCTCCCATCTGGTTTGGAGAGCTTCCCAGAGATGACCGACCTTCAGGCACAGACAGATGGCAACTCTTCCCGAACAGCTGAAGACCCTGCCTCTAACATGCCTCTGGACGAAGAGTATCAGCCCAACGATGCTGTGCTTCTAAGCTTCCAGTCCATCCCAACACCTCCCGAATCACCCACAGAGAACCAACAGAACCAGGAGTCGCAAGAGGAACCTTCTCTCCAGGAATTCCTTGGTCAGGATCGGACGTACATCCTTCCACTGATCGAGTCAACAGGACCAATTCCTGCTGGAGATTTCAGATCAGCTTCTCCATCATCTCAGGAGACCACCCCAGCCTCCCTCCCATCTTTGGAAAGCTCCATGGTCTCCTTCCCATCTCAGGAGAACTTATCAGTCTCCCTCCCATCTGGTCTGGAGAGCTTCCCAGAGATGACTGACCTTCAGGCACAGACAGATGGCAACTCTTCCCGAACAGCTGAAGACTCTGCCTCTAACGTGCCTCTGGACAAAGAGTATCAGCCCAACGATGATGTGCTCCTAAGCTTCCAGTCCATCCCAACACCTCCCGAATCACCCGCAGAGAACCAACAGAACCAGGAGTCGCAAGAGGAACCTTCTCTCCAGGTATTCCTTGATCAGGATCGGACGTACATCCTTCCACCAATCGAGTCAAGAGAACCAATTCCTGGAGGAGATTCAGATCAGCTTCTTCATCATCTCTGGAGACCTCCTTAGTGTCCCTCCCATCTGGTCTGGAGAGCTCCCCAGAGATGACCAACCTTCAGGCACAGACAGATGGCCACTCTTCCCGAACAGCTGAAGACTCTGCCTCTAACGTGCCTCTGGACAAAGAGTATCAGCCCAACGATGCTGTGCTCCTAAGCTTCCAATCTGTCCCAACACCTCCAGAATCACCCGCAGAGAACCAACACAACCAGGAGTCACAAGGGGAACCTTCTCTCCAGGAGTTCCTTGGTCAGGATCGGACATACATCCTTCCACTGATCAAGTCAACAGGACCAATTCCTGCTGGAGATTTCAGATCAGCTTCTCCATCATCTCAGGAGACCTCCTCAGTCTCCCTCCCATCTGGTCTGGAGAGCTTCCCAGAGATGACCGACCTTCAGGCACAGACAGATGGCAACTCTTCCCGAACAGCTGAAGACTCTGCCTCAAACGTGCCTCTGGACGAAGAGTATCAGCCAGACGATGCTGTGCTTCTTAGCTTCCAGTCCATCCCAACACCTCCCCAATCACTCGCAGAGAACCAACAGAACCAGGAGTCGCAAGGGGAACCTTCTCTCCAGGAATTCCTTGGTCAGGATCGGATGTACATCCTTCCACCGATCGAGTCAACAGGACCAATTCCTGCTGGAGATTTCAGATCAGCTTCTCCATCATCTCAGGAGGGTTCCCTAAGGCTTATCCACCCAGCACTCACCATCACTGGAACATCTGATGGATCAAGTGAAGAGGAGTAAGTATACTAATTTTATAAACATGATAATAATTCTCATTAAAAATAGAGGTGTGAAGAACCTTTTCAAGTTACTGATATTTTCAATACTAGTTAGTGGGGGTCACACATGCAAAAACATTTTTTTTATTAATAGGCTTTGTGAATTTTTTAAAATTTTAAGAACTTAAAAAAAAGTTAAAGTGACATAAACATAATCAAAGAGGTATAAAGACATTCAATAATTACTGGGATATTTTTATTAACTAAACTTGATTAAGAACAATACCTAGGATGAACATTTGAAACAAGAGTTATGAAAAGTAATACAACTTAATGTATGCCTTGGTAATTACATTAGCAAATTTACTTCAACATAATAATAGAAGTATTGAAGTTAAAGGAAAGCTTTACCAGTAGTACATTCCAGAATATGTTTCATGTCAGAATATAAGCTTGTATGTGCACTCTAAACAGATTACATGTACATGTATATGATCACTTTTGTTTTCAAATTTCAATTTATAGATTCTAATTCAATCTTTACAATAGTTCTGAAGAACCTTTATAATCATAACACTACAAAATTGAACTGCTAGTAGGTAAATAACAATAAAATAAAATAAGAATAAAAGTATTAATAATGTATTTTTTTCAATTATAAACTAATTCTTTTTTTTTCTTTGTCCAACAGAATCCCTTCGACGACTGCATCCTCTTCGAACCTCAACTCATCAAGCTCTTCAATATCACCTTCTGGAGCAGCTCATGTTTGGACCAGTGCTGAAGCTTTCACCAGCATCCAGAAAGCAATGCAGTCCGTTGCCCCACCAAGATGTAACAACATGGTGAGAGAGCTGAAAGACATTGCTTTGTGGTCAACAAGCACAGCCAGGACCATTGAGCTGGGAAGGGGTTCCAATGGAGCAGTATACCTCTTCAGGCACGCGGTGACTAAAGATCCCATCGCTCTGAAGAACTTCCCTCTGTCCAGGGAACCTGCGCACCGCCAAAGACAGCTCTATGTCATCAGCGAGGAGGCCAGCATACAGAAAGATCTGAGTGCATTCCGTCACTTCCCCCAGTACTACGGATATGTCACCGTGGATTGCCATACGCTCGCTCTGGCGATGGAGTTTGTGGGTGATGCTCAGCGGGGGAAGAGCATCACTCTGGCTGACTCCTTGGAAAGAACACCTTCCAGATGGACGCAGGAAGAAAAGTTTACCATCGCCCTGGACATCGTTGAGGGAATCGTCACAATGCATCAACAAGGATTCCTGATAAATGATCTTAAGTGTAACAACATCTTGCTTAATGAGGAGGAAGGCAGACTGAGGGCCAAGATCATTGATTTTGGTCATGCAACCCGACGTGCTTGCCCTTCCCGTATCTACTGCCTCAATGAAGATGCAAAGAGACGGTATCGGACGGAAGGGCTTTACAATCATGTAGCACCGGAGGTTGCCCTTGACGGCCAGATGCCATCCATCAAGTCGGATACGTTCCAGATTGGTCGGGTCTTTGTTAGGATGGGCAACCGTCTCCATCTAGATGCCCTCCTGAACATTGGACTTGAGTGCTGCGATTTGGACCCTACGAAGCGACCAAGCCTAGTTTATGTTTTAACGGTTCTCAAAGCCATTGAATTAGCATTGCAGTGATACAAGAACACTATAAAAAAAATGGAAAGGGGTGAAATGGGGGCATCAATGCTGAAATTACAAACCATATAATTGCAACGATGATTGAGGGGAAAACGAGTACCAGTGGTATTAAAATTCAATCTCATCACATTTACTTACAACTGGGCAGTTCCATAAAGTATTAACGTCCCATCCTCCATATTTTGAACCTTTCTAAAATATTTGTTTTCTTTTTCATATGAAAAAAATTGTTTTGCTCAGAAATTATCATGGCTTGAGCAGTGTGTACAATGAGCAAAGCAATGAAAAATGGGGGCCAGACTTGCAAAATGAATTTTTTATGGAATTGCCCAATTGTATAAACTGTCATTTTGTTGTAAATAGACTTTGTACGTAGTTTAAGATTTGAATAAAATGTCTTGGAAAAAACAACCGTTTCACATGTTTCGAAGCGTATTTATTGGGGGATGGGGGTCTTTCTTTACAACTGCACACAAACAGTACCCAGGGGCATATTAACCTACATGTACATAACAAAGTTATACATTTATTGGTCCAATCTTATCTATTCTGAATTCAAATTTACAGGTTCTAAATCTGTGGTAAGTATTGGTAGGTACAAGTATCATGGTTTTGTTTGTTTATATAATCAGCATTTTAATTAATGATTGAATTTATACAGCGCTTTTTCCTGACAATACATAGCGCTGTTGCGGCATGAAACAATAAAAAAATGATAATGATAATAATCAAACAACTCATAGAGACCCGTAAAGAATTTTATCAGTCAAAAATTATTTTCAAAATCCACAGCTTCTTGTAGCTAGCTTATATTGTATCTCCTGCATTTGTATAATTTTTTGTTGCCCGATATCCCATAAATTACCAAAAGGAGGACACAATATTAGCTTGAAGACAAATATAATGAATAGAACATAATATTGTAATAAACGGAGCATGTTTCAAGGTACTGTAATCAAACTCATCCTCGGCCCGAAAATTATAGAGTCATTGGTATTATTCGCTTTGGATATCACATGAAGATATGTTATGGATGAGCTTTGTTGCATCATTAATGACCTGGGCCCATATTCATAAAACCTTATAATAAGTCTAGCAATCACCTAATTAAGTTTGCAATTAGGTGATAACTAGACTTATTCAGGTTTTATGAATATGGTTCTAGATCTTTAATAACAAGAGTCTTTTGTTTTGTTTTTTGTAGGAACGATGTCATCTTAATTGGAAGAAGATTGTCATCGGATTTGAATGTTTCATTTATAAATGAACAAACTATTTCTGCTTTAACCGGAACCATAGCACTGTCAGCAAACCAAGACAAAAAAATTCAAATTAGAAATTTAACAAATGCAGTTCATGTTTTAGAATGTTGGTATAAACACTTGGACCTGGTATATGAGCATTATTCGTAACCATGCTTAAAATTTCATAGGTCTATGGTGGGGGGGGGGGGGTTTAAATACTGCAATTGTATCAAGTGGAGTGAGGTGCTTTTTATTAACAATATCAAAACAAGTTCGTGGTTGTATATATTTCTTCGTTATGGGATGAAATAAAGTATTTTTATTTTTCTACTTTAATCAGATAAACTGGTTTTACAGTGTCATTATTGGTTGATGGAGAAGCATGTTAAGAGAGAGAGAGTGAATGAGTGGGACAGAGATATGACATGGTAATTGTAAGAGTGAAAGAGACAGAGAGAGAGAAACAGAGTTGAGCCTGACTCGCACTTTGCATTCCACTGTGACAGATTTTTTTTTTAAAGAATGGCAACGGCATGAAAGGGATGTGTTTTCACAAAATGAATTTCCCTGATTTCATTTTAATTAAAAATTTGATTTTGTTGCACATTGTTTAGATTAAAGGCAAAATAGATTTCACATAAAATATAATCATAAAACTGTTCTAATGTCCATACAAGAAGGCGCCGAGGAGTTTTCTTTTTTACTCTCTGGATGGCTATTCAAATTCTAAATCAAACATATTGGGTTATCCAAACGTTGCAAATTTTGATATAAAATTCCTTTCCAAACTAAGATTACAATGGATAGCAAAATGGGATTTAGGCTTTAAATGAACAAAACTATGTAAGAGAATGAAAGGAAAAGAGCAATGGAAAGGTTAGAATTGAGTGAGCAATAGAGTGGAGGAAAGGGGGGGGGGGGGTTCGAGAGGGGGAAATTGGATAGAGCTAACAGAAGCCTGTAAAAGATAAGAGTCAATGTAAATATAAAATGACTGCTTGACAAATGGTAACATTAAAATCATGAAATTAATCTAAACTTCTAGGGCTAATAATCCAGGCACCAAGACTTGAATGAAAATATAGATAAAATATGCAAAAGTACCTATATTTTCACCAACGCCAAATAAATAAACTTGGAATATTTGTGGTCTTGAATCCATACGAAGATATATGATACAAACATTTGTATCAGTTGGTGCATGACCACCAACATTCAAGATTTATTCGAGTTTAGTGAAAAAAAAAATGATGTCCCCTTTAGACCGACTTGCCGAGGTGCGGATCCAGCAAGATTAGACACAATATACCATTTTAAAGGCCATCAGTGTTTTTGCACAATACACAAACTCTCAAAATTACTGGGCCATATTCTGAACTCCGTTTTAAATTAAACCCTGGTTTAAAGTTGTGGTTTAACTATGGAGAGCCAATTGGAACACAAATCCCTAACAGTACACATTCAATTTATTTACCCATATGACACCCAAATTGTTCATAATTGTCTGGGAATGATAAGTATTTTTCTTTATTATGAAAGCAAAGAAAACAAAATAGTAAACATAAGAAATATACAATACAAACAGAATTTTTAACTTTTGGCTCCCCACAATTTTAGCACAGAGTTAAATTGTGGTCTAAGTTAAACCTGACTTCAGAATGCGGGCCTCTGTGTCTAATCCGGCTGAATCTGCCCACTTTTGAAATATCCCAATGACAGTGTATCTGGCTGAATGTGTGGTCCGGGTGTGTGGTCTTGCCCCCTTATGAAATATCCTGCTCACACTGGGCCTAATTAGTGTAGGGTATACAGTGATGGCCAAAATCATTAGAACATCTTTAATATTCAAATCATTTTAGTTTTCACTCACTTGCCCATTGGGATACATGTACCTTTAAAATAGTTGAAATATGTACAAAATGCATCATTGTGCTTTAAAAACAAAACAATACTAGTAGTCCTGCATAATTTTGAACTTGCTCTATTGTGCGTTCGGCCACCAACTGAGAAATTTTAAAATCTTGCACTTATGAAGAAAAAAATAACATAACGCAAAAACTTACATTTCTCCCCATAAAAGCATGCATTTTTTTCTGATGAATAATAGAGTACAATAAATTTATAGCATTTATGTGGGAACAAAACAAAATTTGAGGTGCCCCTATTTTTCTATTTGGAGACCCTACTTAATTCCCCTTTCCTCTCACTGTTAATTTCTCACCATATTTGAATTGCCCATGAAGATTCATTTATAATTCAAGCATTATTTTGAAGAAACAACCTTACACATCAAAACATGCAAATTTAACTTAAACCATTGGTTAAGAACATAATCATATAATCACGAGGATCATATCTAACCTGAAATAGTATGATTCCTATGGGGGTATTGTTTTCTGTGATGTAAAACCTGATATTTGTCAAAGAAATGTATGACTGCAATGAATTAATTCAGTCGCCAAGAAAAAACATAATCCTACGAGTTGAATCAAAGCAATCATTGCAAAATACTTTATGCAACAGGGGAAATATCTAATAAACACTTTTTAGTAAAATTCATCATAATAATTCACTTATTGAAAAGAAATTTTGCAATGACATTCTAATACCAAAGCTCATGTAGGATAATGACTACGGATTATGACTTCATGGACATTTGGATTCATTCATTGCAGTCATTATACTTTGAAACGAATCAAATTTCATACCTACATGTACAGTATTTAATACCTCTTGAAATATACTAGTATGTGTTTGTATATTACACATACAAATCATATCAAATTATTTTGGAGATAGTCTTCCAGGACATCGAGGAATAATTGTGTGGTCATGACATGTATTTGCACCAAACCAGTGGTGGATCTTGACCTGGGGGCCGTTTCATAAAGCTGTTCGTAAGTTAAGAGCGACTTTAAGAACGACTGGTGATCATTTCTTACACGCTAAACCATCGCCAATGAATATACCATTTACCACAAGAAAGGATCACCAGTCGTTCTTAAAGTCGCTCTTAACTTACGAACAGCTTTATGAAACACCCACCGGGAGGAGAAAAAGCATTGGAGGGGCACAGCATTGTTCACAAACAATACAGTGCCCCTCCAATGCTTTGTCTCCTCCGGGTCAAGGTCCACCACTGCACCAAACCCTCAATCTTCAAGGTGTAAAGGCTCTTCTCACTCACTCAGTATATAGAGAAAGAGATAATTAACATAACACTCAGTAAAATGAACAAGGACAGAGAGTAGTATTTTCTAATATTTTGTCCATTTCATATTCAACCCAAATGTACACAGATACACAAAGCAAAGTATGCCCTTGCTAGAGAAATCATGAAACTTTTATACTACCACATAATATATTGCCAATTACACTGTTAACAAAATCCAAGGTGGGCTCTTACTAAAAAACAAGGTGGAGTCTCGCCTGACATCGAGATCGATAAAATATGCAATATGATCTTTTGACCTTATCATCCTCATGGGCACACGTGTGGTATTACCCAATGATTATTTGTTCCAAGTGTAAACACAATTGAGGCAAATATAAAGAAATGAGCAATTTTAACAAAAACTTGACCTTTTGACCACTAGATGACCTTTGACCCCATCCCCCTCATGGACACACATGCGGTATTACCTATGGATCATATGTACCAAGTCTCAACATAATAGATACAGAAATGAAGAAATAAGAGCAAGTTGAACAAAAGCTTTAACATCTTGAGGAACAGACTGACAGACCAACAGGAAAAGTGATTACTAGATCTCTACCAAACTTTGTTCAGGCGAGACAAAAACGGGAGGATTATTGAAAATAATAACATAATAACCTGTTTCTTGATTAATATAGTCATTTCATAATTTACCAAGTTATGTTACATTATTGTTAGTAATATCGGTGGTGAAACCCCACTAATGTCTACTAGAGAGGTGCAACTTAGTCTTAGGCACAGACCTTCGGTTTTTGCATAGTGCATAATGCAGAGTCTGAAGTAATGAGACTAGATTCACAATACTGTGACTGGTCTACCAAACACAATCTGGCCCGTATTCTGAAGTCAGGTTTAAAGTTGTGGTTTAAGTATGGATAGCCAATTGTTCCATACATGTAAATCACTAACAGGAGAGATATCATATTTCAGCTCATTTGGCTCTCAAATCATTCATATTATTGTCTAGGAAGTATAAAAAAATGATTGTCTTCACCATTGATGAATCAGGAAAGAGCACAGTAAACATAAGATACGTACATAATTTTAGCTCAGAAAATAAGTTAAACCTGACTTCAGAATACGGGCCTCTTGGTGTCTAGTCTTCACTCTAAACATGGTGTAATTGGTTAAAGGATGAAATATGAGTCTGTGATTGAAGACTACGAGCATCTCTGGCGGAAGCTAGGGTAATACCGTCTGGCCCTTGTCAATGAGAACATACCTTTCCCTTTAGACCCAATAGGGTCAACGGTCAATTTGAGTGTGAGAAAAACCTTTAAAATTTCATAAATCTTAATTCCTGGCAAAATTCTCTTCAAATGTGCATGTAGGAAAAAAAAGGAAGCAATTCTTCAACCTCTGAGTGCTAAACTATCAATAACTTCTAAAAGAAATGATGCCAAGGGGAAATTTGATGACAACATGCCAGCGTCTATTTCCACTACGTTTCTACCACCTGATCAAGAACAAGAATACACATTGCTTTCGATGAAATAAATACATAACTTCCGTATCACTGAATGAATAGCCATAATCTATCAAAAGCAGCAATTCTACTAAGTTTTCTCAATATATATCATATAAATATATCTATAACTAAATATACTATGATCTATCTCCAAAATCAAGTGACAATGGATGGTATTCTGTTACCCATGGTATAGAGTACCTACCAAAGTGTGACATCATCAATTTTCGATTTATGCATTTCAGCATTTTTGATACCATATTTTGGTATTACATGATGAAAAACCCCCACAACCCAAATTTGGTGAGAATCGGTCCATGGGGAACTGAGATATGACCTCATGAATACATAATTAGCCCCACTGAAGACAGTGTATTATTGGCCTGGTTCTAAAAGTTAGGAACCAGGCCAATGATATAAATTGACTTCAATGGGGCTAATTATGTATTCATTAGGTCATATCTCAGGCCCCCATGGACTGATTCTCACCAAATTTGGGTTGTAGGGGTTTTTCATCATGCACTACCTAAATACTGTATAGTAAAAACGCTGAAATGCAAAAAAAGTATTTGTGACGTCATCATGTCGGCACTCTATAGTTAAACCTGGGTTAACTTAAACCAGACTTTTATGGAGTGCCAGTTGTCAAATCATACATCAATTAAATTCATTCTTATCCTACTGCAGAAAGTAGGTCAAAAATTAATTGAATCCTGAAATGGGAAGAAAAGGAAAATACAAAAATATGAATTTTAATGAAGTAATATATCACACTTGCCACAGATATGGATGAAATGTGAAAAACCCCAGCATTCCAAAGTTTGGTTTAAATTCTAGTTTAGTCTAGGGTTAAACCTAGGTTTAATTCTCAGAATACCACCCAAATGAGTTGATTAGCAACATGCCAATATAAAGAAGCATTTACATGAAAGAAATCATCTTCATGGAAAAACGTTGATTCACAAAACAATTTATCTCAAACATTCTAGAAAATTGGTATAATACTTATGATTGACAATGAAATGACGTCAAAATATATAAAATAATAAATTACAAGTTAAATAAATTTGAAGAGACAAAAAATAACTTGTGAGGACTTTGACGATTATTTTTTCCCAGCATCGTTTGAACATAATCCTGTCAATATGAAATTGATAGATCAGCTAAGTCACCAGACACCAATTAATTATTGACAATTAGTATAAAAGGAAAGTTTATCCTAATTCAATATGATTAAAGGAAGAATATCTGTCTACAAGAACACCAATAAACTGGAATTAAATGGTTTATGAGAAATTTTCATAGCAGGCTGGATTGTATTTTTTTACAGAGTAAAAAGAGAAAGTATATACATCATACCAATAATCATAACAAAAATGACATCTATGAATAACATCATTGATGAAAATGTTTGTAATATAAAGAATGTTTACTCCAAATCACTGAGCCAAATTTTACTCAGAGAAGTCTAAAGCTAATGTCTCAATTTGATTTGTCATTTCACCCACAAAAAGGAGAAGAATTTACAATTTATTATTACAAATCAATACACCCACATCACATATAAAACAAACTCAATCATAATGTGGTAGTATTTCAGAATGAAAAGTCTAAAACAATAAAGATCCAGTCAACTGCTTTGAGTTTTTAAGGATCACAGAGTAAACACCCCCAAACATACAGCACAAAATATTAAGGGTAACAGATGTTCCAGAGGACAAAATATACAGTTTTTACAAATATGAAATACAACAGGAAATGATATATTGGTGTGGAATACAAAAGGTTTAAATTTTTCTGACTTTATCTCATGACAGAAAAGATGTAAAGAGTGGTGATATATACATATATTATACAAACATAACATAATTTCCAGAAATTCATATAAAAATACATTCCATATACATGTAAATAACATGGTAAATATCATGATTCAAATATTCAAGAAGGATGTAAAATATATTGAAACAAATCAAACATCTAAATTACAACTGCTATAATTAATTTGAAATTGGTAGATATATGAATATGTACATATAAAAAAATGATCATATCTGTACATGTATTATATACTGCAATTGTAGTGATAATATGAAATTTCCCCATACATGTATTTCTGCTTCATTCTTTAGACGTACATGTACATAGAGCTGTAACTTTTCAAGTGACAATATCTGACTCCCATTTTGCTTAAATCTTGTCCAATATGGCTAGTACTTTTCAAGTTAAACTTAATACATAGTCACTACCGTTCCTAAGAGGACAGATAAGTGATTTGGGAATTAAGGTATCACAGGTCTAAAACATTTCCCATAGACTCGTGTGTTAAAATGGCACTTTTAAAAAATTCATAAAAAATAAGGATGAAATTTGGGGGTCGAATGTTTACTACCAGTTGATAGGATAAATATCTGACAATCCATATCTGACCAGAAAAGGGTCCCTCGACCGGCCGGCTCATTTTAAGAATAAATTGGCATTTATAAAGGAATCTCCCGAGGGATCAAATTCATCACCTGAAACAGTGAAATAGCCCTTATCCTTCCGCCAGTCAAAATATAGATCCAAAGTTGGTGATATTTCTTCCCAATGCGGGAAAAGGAAGTTCAGTAATTACCAAAAATAGAATCGGCGTCAGATGGACAATCATATTCATTCACTTTGTCAATCAGCCATATCAAAATAAAAAAAATTGATAATGGGTTGGCTCGAATGAATATCTGTTGCCTTCCCAATGTAATAGGCCTTTGCGACCTTAAGTACGCAGCAGATTAAAGTGTGTGTCTCTTATGCTGTTATGATTAAGACCAAGAAATACTCATGGGTCTGTATACTGAACTTTAGTTTTAGGCTATGGTGAATCTCTGGGCTGAAATCATGGGAAGCAGAAAAGTGTCAAATATTGCTTACATTGTACATTTCTTATCTCGACTGTGCTCTCTACTCATGTTCTCATAATGAAGAAATCTACTTCAGTTATTATTCCAAGACAGTTATGAATTATTCATGTATCAAATGAGCTGATACGTTCAACAAGGTGGGTCTATGCATTTCATAAAGCTATTTGTAAATTATAAATGATTTAATGCACAAGTGGTGATCCATTATTGTGCAAAGTGATATATCCCTATGTAATTGATTAAGGACATAATAGCCCAAAATCACAAAGGTGGTTTTTAAAACCATCGGTTGAACCCATGGTTTACCGCATATTTTTAAAAATGTCCAATGCTGATGCGCGATTCTGTCACAGTGCGCCAAATTGACGCATGTTGCCGTGGTTATCCTCGCTATTTTATTCATGAGTCGACTGTTTGAAGAGTGGACTCATTAATTTGTAATAGATATTTATCTAGCCCAAGTTCAGAATACGGGCCAGGGTTTAATAGTCCAGTACTGGGGCCCATCTTACAAAGAATTGCATGGAAAGTCAGCAAAGTCAACATATAAAATGCATGATTGTTAAAAAAAAAGATTCTAGATATGAATGTATATCCATAAATTAATTGATTTCTTGACAATTTGGTGTGTTCTCCTTTGTTTAAAAAGGACATTTTGCACATTTCCTGTATAAAATATTATGACACTGATAGATTTCCATAGAGTTACGACTGATCGGATCAATCGTAACTCTTTGTAAGACGGGGCCCCGTCCATTGTATGCAAAGAGAAGCGCAGTGAATTTTCAAGAAAACAATGGATGCATGAATATACATCATAGCCAGAAAATACTTTGAACAAACATGCATAATAGATGTTGACGTTGCTGGCCGTCCAGAGTTATGATTGATCGGATCAATCGCAACTCTTTGTAAGACGGGGCCCTGATCCTCAATTCATGAGATACAGTAGAGTGAAACTAGCTGCTTTGATAGAATGCCCCCTATTCATCATTGAAAATCTGTCGAATTTGCTTCTCCGATCAGCAAAGGCGTTGTGGCAGAGTAGCTACAAGTTGGTCACTGGACTATGAAATTGCTCAGGGGTCTAAGTCTGAACATGACATTTACTGCATCACTTGTCAAGGCATCTACATGTATTTCGCTGTGCGACTCTTCATCCAAGTCCAATGTACCGAATCTCGCGTCTTCGGTATGAGACTTCCATATCAGAGGCTCTAGCTTCTGTTGGGAAATTGTTGTCGCAACACGGAGACCCAAGTTCAATTTCATCTTGTTGCGACGGTGCCCTTTAAGGTACATGTATCAATCATCATTGCTACATCTCTCTGCTTGAATGACAGGGTCCATACCACAATATCCAAGGCAGATAAATCCCATTCATTCAGAGGTAAGGGAGATAGGAGGAGTAGTCACATGTAGGGAAAATTGCCACCACAAAGCTACATGTATAATAGTTCAATGTTTCACATGGCAAGGTAATCCCAAAAGACTTCAACATTCATAAATGATGGAGAGTGGGTCGGAAAGGAATGATGGGATCCGGTCTAGATTATAAGGTTTTTTAGCCAAAGTCTATTTCTTTGTTATGGTTTGTCTCGCCATTATCAACCTGAGAAAAGACAGATGCATTTCTCCGTATAACCAGCATCCAGAAGCAATCTGAAAAGATAAAACAAATAGGAACAAGAACTTTATATCATCTATTCTATATAAATTCCAGATAAACACTAGCAATAATCAATACAATGATAATAATGATAAATACAATATACAATAACAGAAGAGTATTAAAGGAAGCACACATACAAAAAGTAAGAACATGAGCTAATGCCTGTGGATGGCTAAAGAACAGTTTAATCAATGGACATGAATTGATACACGTGACCTGCAGGGCATTTCACAAAGATTTAATTGTGACTTTAGAGCACAGATACTACAAGGGGAAGATTGGACAGTACATAAAGCTTGCAATGAAACGCTTGGGAAGAGCGCCCCACAGCGTTAAGTAAACCTTCGCCAGCCTTTGCCAATTCGCCAATTTTGGTTGTGTACAAAACATATGAGGGAAATTGTGGAGGGTTGGAGGAATGGACGATTTTTAAAGTTTTAAGATTTTTTTTCTTCAAATTTTTTTTCTCTAAAATTAGAGATGAATATATTTCAGAGGTTTATAGTAAGGGAAAAGATAAAATTATCCACATGCATCACCCTTATGCCCTCTTCTAAATCCCCTCTCTCATTTTCCCCATATTTTTTTTACACAACAGCGTGCCGTTGTTTGAAGTTTTACGAACTCAACGCTGTTGGGCACCCTTCCCCACGAGCATTTTAAAAAAATTGCTGAAGTGTCCGATCTTCCCTTTGTAGTATTTTTGCTTAGAGACACACTAAAATTCCCAATTGAAAGCTACATGTATTACTGCATTTGTCAAAATCATGTTAATAGGATGTGCACTTCTGCGATTTAATCAATACGATTTTGCGTTATAAATCATGTGCGCGTTGACATTTGAGCGTGGCTCTAAGTCATACTTGGCTTTTTGTGAAACACCCCCCAGATCTGGGGGACGTTTCACAAAGATTTAAGTATGACTTAGAGCCACACTCAAATGTCTAGTTGCGTGAGTTATAAAAGGCATGACCGCACTGGCCAGATCATGCCAAGAGGTCGCGCACTACTGCGTATTGATCAATAAGATTGCACGTTGCATATCTTGTACGAGTTTGCATTTAAGAGCGTCACTAAGTCAAACTTAAATCTTTATGAAACCCCCCATCCCCCGATCTTGAATAATAATGCCTTGAGCATTCTAAAGAGTAGAATTGGCCAATTATAAACGAGGTAGAGTGCTAAAGAGTAAAGAGATAACGTAACATAACAGCTTTGAACATTTTTGAGAAAAAGGTAATTTGAGATATATGCTGGTTGTGGTAACAACTTAAAAATGATTTTGTATCAAAATAAATCTTATTCCCTCTATCCCCAAACTTTTCTTTTGCCATTCACCCACCAATTAAAAAAAAAACGAAAAAAGTCTGTCAATGGATAATACATTTTCATGCCCGGTTATTGTTTTTTTAAAGAAATATGTAGGCAGATTTTTTTTTCTGTGGGGAGGGGATGTGAAAAACAAATATTATGTGAAATTTGTGAAAATCTCAGAAAAAAAAAGTAGATTTTTACTTTTTTTTTTTTGGGGGGGGGGTTGTAAAAATATGTAACAAAGGATTCTGTTTGAGCATGATTTTTGGTCTTTTTCAACGCGATAATAAAAACTCTGTCCCACATGTGCTAATCTGCGTCAACAGGTGTCATCGTTTTTTCAGCTTAGATTTCATGTTAACGTAACTGTACCAGGTGTGTGTTTCATAAAGCTGTTCGTAAGTTAAGAGCGACTTTAAGAACGACTGGTGATCCTTTCTTGTGGTAAATGGTATATTCATTGGAGATGGTTTAGCGCGTAATTAGGATCACCAGTCGTTCTTAAAGTCGCTCTTAACTTACAAATAGCTTCATGAAACAGCCCCCAGATCTAGATCTTCAGTGATATATTGAAATTTACAGAAATGAAATAGTACATGAAATGTACTGTTGCTGCAACTACTTTCATATATCTTCAAAGTAATATAAACAATATTGCAGTTCTTGTATAGCGCATATCACATTGTGATATGACATCCCTATGCGTTTCCTTAGGATTTGGATATTATTACCCTGGCATTAGCCTCGCAGCCTTTGACAGCACGGAGGCATTTCAAGGAACAAACTCCTGCCAGGTACCCATTTTACCTCACCTTGGTCGAGTGCAGCACAATGTGGATCAATTTCTTAATACCAAAGGAAATTACGCTATGGCCGGGATTAAACTCACAACAAGGGCGTAAATCCATGACGTCATACTATTCAAGTGGGGGGGGGGGGATGGAAACAATAGTTCATCCAACCCCTGAAGAATAGATTCACGACTTGAATTTACACCAGTGACCCACAACCCTCTGTTTCAAAGTCAGAAGACTAATCCACTCGGCCACAACGCTCCACAAACATACATTTTTGTCTTAGCAACAAACACTAAGATGTTGACTTACTGGAAAGCAGTATTCATAAAAGGAGTAGGCCCACAAATGGCAAAGACAGGTATATCTTCAGGGCCATGCTTGGGTATAAGCTCGTTGAGAAGCTCTTTACTGATGCGACCCGTGTGACCTGTCCATGAGGGCGCTCCTTCAGTAGACAGGATGTGAGTTACTTCAAACCTTAGGAATAGAATGGGTATTATAAAAGATTGTCATCATAATTAACATCCAACATCAACTGCACCACCACCATGGTCATTATCGTCATGATCATCATCATCCCCACCATCATCACTATCAGTCAGTTAGCAAGCCCTCAAAAAGTAGCTTCTTTTATCCAAGTGATATTCATGACTAGATGGTTTTTGCATTGTTAATGAGCTTGGTGCGGACGAAAACACCTCTTTTTATTCGGCCATTGCTGCTCTAAATATTGACAAAATTTCATGTTTTTTGTATCTTTATAAAGAAGAAAAGTCATTGTTTCAGGTCATGTGTTTGGATTTTAAAAAAGATTGTGTAATATAGGTGAAACTTTTGATATAAAACATGAAAGAAAATAATTATTTTCATGCAACAAAAGTTGTTGTTTTTCCACTTAATTCCTGCTTGAGCCCAAATAATGTTTAGATTATGATAAAGCTGAATATTTTTCGGAACTGAAGTGGCTACCCTGGGTAAATATACCATTGTTATTATTATCATAACTTGGTGAACAGCTTTGTGAAACACTACCCTGAACTCAGGGGCGGATCCAGGATTTCCCCCAAGAAAAAAAAAAAAGGTTTTCAACACAAAATAAGTACATTTCATCCACAAAAAAATTTGACAAGAAAACAAAGGTCTTCTTTTTCAAAGGGGGGGGGGGCACACTATTTTAACGGCATTTTTACATTACAAATTTTAATTGTGCCTCTCAAAAGGGGAGGGGCAAAACTGGCCTGTGCCCCCCCCCCCTTTTGAGAGGCACAATTAAAATTTGTAATGTAAAAATGGATCCACCAGTGCCTGATCTACTAACCTTCCTTTACTCTGTTCTACACACTCGTCCAAATGCTCCCTCCAGACAATATCCTTCTGGGTCTTGTTGAAGAATAACAGTCTGAACTTGCTGTTTTCATTAAAAAAACAAACAAGAAAAGGAAATAAAGACCAGATAAAGTAAATCAAATATCAACAATGTCCTTGAATTTGCCATACTGGAAGATGGTAGGAATTATATTCATGAAAATAGGGTACAGACACAGAGAATTTGAAAGAGAACACTTCTACAAATTCTCACTTCAGACGACATCTTTCTGAGTCTCGTTGAAGAAGAAAGGCTTTAAATAGCTTTTTTCATTAAAAAAAAAGAAGAAAAAAAAAGAATAGGAAATGAAAACAGAATAAAGCAAATCAAATATGAATCATGTCCTTAAATTGGCCATACTGGAAGATGGAAGGCTACAGAATACAGAAAATTTGAAAGAGAAAACGTTTTCAAATTCTCTCTCCAGATGATATCTTTTTGTGTCATGTTGAAGAACAACAGCTTTAACTTGCAATTTTCATTACAAACAAGGGAAAGACAAGGGAGGTGTTTCACAAAGATTTTAAGTATGACTTAAGTCGCACTTAAATGCCGACACGTACATGATATGCAACGCGCGATCTTATTTATAGATACACAGTAGTGCCCGTCCTCATGACAAGATCTGACCAATGCGGTCAAAGCCTTTCATACCGTACGCAACTCGGTATTTAAGTCCGACTCTAAGTCATACTGAAATCTTTGTGAAACACCCCCCATATGTCCATTTCATAAAACTTGTTATAACAAATTCGCAATGACAGTTACTGTAAAAGCTACTACAATCCTTCAATCTGATTGGCCGATACTAAATTTGTCAGAAACTGTGCATTTGCAACAAGTCTTTATGAAACAGGGCCCTGATAAATAAAGCATAATCGTGAACATGTTTTTAAAGCTCACATAGTGAGGGATTGTAGAATTTTTAAATGCATTTAAAAGACTAAAGAGCATTGTCAGATGACGTCAAAGTGGAGGACATAACAATGGAGAACTTGTGCATTAGACCATGAAAACAATGATTAACCATGGTTTGACGCACCAAAGTTCATTGCTTGCCCTCCGAAATGCCTGCCAACGGGAACACTTAAGGGCAAAATAGGACTGCAACGAATCACAAGGTTCAGTGGCGTACGCAGGGGTGGGGGGCTTACAGGGGTTCAAACCCCCTCCCCCTAAGAATTCAATTTTTGGAAGACCTTTTTCTTTTGCGTTGTCAACATTTCATTCAGCTTGAACCCCCCCCTAAAAATTCCTGCGTACACTAATGACAAGGTTAGTCCTCTTTAATTTTATATAGATTCTATCCTTGTGTCAGCAAAATACCAGGATTGGCACACCACGCTAACTTACTGTACTAATTTACTAAAAGTTAGTGTGAAAGGGGGGGGGGGGGCAGGGTCGAGCTCAATTACAAGGAAATTGATCAATTTCGTCATCAATTACATTTTTTAGTCATTGTAATTGTAATTGAAGAAAGTGATTGAGCCCAACTATTCACGTGGGGGGGGGGGGTGGAAACAATAGTTCATCCAACCCCTGAAGAACAGATTCACAACTTGAATTTACACCAGTGACCCACGACCCTCTGTTTCAAAGTCAGAAGACTAATCCACTAACCTTCAATGCTCCACAAATGTACATTTTTTTCTTAGCAACAAACACGAAGATGTTGACTTACTGGAAAGCAGTATTCATATAAAGGAGTAATAATCTACTAATTTACACTTGATCCTGGTAAAATTTGCAAGAGTGAGAGAATATTAGAGATATTTTTCCTACCATTTTGAATCTTCTGCAAGTCCTCTCTGGATGAGTTTGACCATAGGGGTAAAGCCTGTTCCCGCTGCTATGAAGTAGACCACTGTTAGCTGCTTGTACGTACACTCATGGTTAAAGTTACCATCATGGTTACTCATTTCTATCTCGTCACCTACAGAATCAAACATCAGCAAACAAAACGTAAAATTTTGGATCAAGGGAAAAAACGATACAGGTATCAATTAGGTTCTATGCATTTGCTCTGGCGACAATGCTCCTAGTAAAAATAATTTCATCATCATTACCATCATCTTCATCATCATCACCATCATCTTCATCCTTATCATCATCATCGTCATCATCATCATCGTCATCATTACCATCACCATCATCATCACCATCATCATCATCATCATTCACCATCATTACATTATCATCTTCATCATCATCGTCATCACCATCACCACCACCATCACCATCACCACCATCACCACCACCATCATCATCATCATTATCATCATTTATCATCCTCCTCCTCCTTATTCACCAACACCACCACCACCACTCTCAACACTATATTTCCAATCACCTTCCTTGAGAGTTGCTAAGTGTTGTGTGAAGAGTCCCTGTGGATATATTTTGAGCATGAGGTGAATACTGCACTTTGAGTTTGACCTATCTGTTTCTTCCTCATCCTCCTCATGTTTCAGGCTTGGGTACACTGGTGTGTACGGTCTACTCACTTCCTCTCCTGTAATAAAAAAGAAATCAAAATAATTGTACAATGTCCACTGTTGTTGAATGCAATGGGACGCTTAACGTTCAACATTTGTACTGTTGCACACGTATCGTCCAATATGTATCGTTGCATGGCTTAGGAGGTGACACCTCAATATGATTAAATTCAATGTAAATAATTGCAGGTGCAATACACAAAGGGCTTAATGCACAAGGCTGGTGCAGAGAGAAGTGTGCTCAAAGGATTCTGTTTTTTTATTCAAATCGATTTTTCATCATTTTCATAGATTAACGTTGATCAAAAATTGAATTTGGCGCGACGACAAATATTTTAAAATGTCTGTCGCCCCAAATTCAATTCTTTGGCGCCGCTATGTGCCACCACGTGCCAGTTTGAGCCACTGCGCGAACTGGCGCTGCCCAGTGGATTAACATGAACGTGACATAATTATGTTCCATACTATAATTGCATATAATCTACTGCGCTTGATACTTGGTATCATATTAATACCCCAGCTGTAGCCGAGCCGTCATATAGGCACTAAAGCATTCAAGGAATAAATCTTACTGGGTACCCATTCACCTCTCCTGGGTCGAGTGCAGCACAATGTGGGTACATTTCTTGCTGAAGGAAAACATGCCATGTCTGGGATTCGAACCCAAGTCCATCTGATTGAAAGACGTGAGTAGTTATCATTAGACCACGACGCCCCCACTTTGAAGGGGGATTTGAGTTTTGAAGGTTTGCATGGTGGTAAGACTGAATGGAGAGTTTTGCAGTAACACCGTGTAGGTTGGTCCTGGAAAGGACTGTTGGTTTATCTTTCTGATAGTAGCTCTGAAAAGAACCGTTATTCTCGACATTTCGAGCAGATGAGCTTTGCTCTTCGTCAGAAATGAAGACTTGAGCCAAAATCAGAGGCTACTATCAGAAAGATAAACCAACAGTCCTTTCCAGGCCTAACCTACATGGTGTTACCGCAAAACTCTCAACTCATTTTTATTATTTTCTCTTTTCAATTACAAGGCTTACATTGAGTTTCATGTACATCCTCTTCTTTGCAAAGAATATAGTTGTACATGACCAAGACCCTTACGATACTCTCCTTTTTACTCTTAGTCCTCTTTTTCTAAGTTTTTCCCTCTCACTCACCCCCCCCCCCAATAATGGGGGGGGGGGGTGGTGGGTGAGGGGTAGCCACCCCTTCCCCCATGTAACACTGTCCCTGTTTTGTGATCATGAAAATAAATAATTCTTAAGGGGAAGTTCCCGCTGACAAAAAGTTTAATGTAAAAATAACAGAAAAACATATACAAAATATTGGTGAAGGTTAGAAGAAAATCCATCAAAGAATAAAAAGTTATTAGAATTTGAATTATTTGATTTGTGATGTCATATGCGAGCAGGTTTCCTACATATCACATGGTAAAAAAAAATCAATGAGATGTCATTTTATCAGAAAATAGGAAATGGTTTCATTGTACCTTCAGTATACCAATACACAAATTATTTCACATCCCCTCCTAAAAAGAATATAAGAAAAATAAGTCATTACGAACATATATTACATAACATATGGGGCAGCTGCTAGTTTATGACGGCACAAATCAAAAACTTGAAATTCTAGTAACTTTCTTAATCTTTAATGGATTTTCCTCAAACCTTCACCAATAATTTTTATTATTTATTCTGCTAATTTTACAACAAAGTTTTTGTCAGGGTGATCTTCCCCTTTAACTCAGAAATAGAAAATCCTTACCATGAACGTTTGCTTTGAGGTATACATGATATCCGAAAGGAACTTTGAACTGTGTGCCTTCTGGAAGGTCAAAGGTCATCAGATATGTGTCGTGTGTCACAGGTGTCCGTTTACGTAACGTACAGGTCCTGAAGCAAGGCTCTGTTTAGAAATGGCAAAGAGGAAAATAATAATAGGCATTTGTAGAGCTTCACTCTATCGAGAAATTATCTATTCTGAGGCACATTATTCATTATTGTGGAGGAGCCGTGTTGTAGTGGTTCTGACTCTCGCCTTGTGAACAGTGGGTCGTGTGCGTTTGACCTCAAAATCAATAGGCTTCTAGCTGGGATCCATGCTAGTATCATACACACCACATTATACGAGCCTAGGTTACGTTAAAGATAAATTCCAGTTTTGGTAACGATCTAAAAATGACTTTTTACAGAATCTAATATAATGACCACCTAAGTGTCTGTTTGTATGAATAAAAAATATGTGCCAAAGGATTCTGGAAGAAATTGTGTGATTGCTGAGAAATAAGCAAAATAAGCGCGGATTCGGTCACTTCCGTCGGGTCTTTATTTTAGCAATAATAATACACTGTCCCACGTGTGCCTATCTGTGTTGGTGATCTTCAGTGTGAACATTTTTCAGCGTAGATTTCAAGATTTCACAAAGTTCAGTTTATGTAACTGTACCAGATCTAGATCCTCGATGATATACTGACAATTAAGCCTTGTTTTACAGACTTTCTCATGAAATCAGTGTTTACTGCAAATACTGGAATTTCTCTTTAAACTGAAGTTATCACATTTACAAGGACTGCAGAAGGGTAAGATGAAAATATGTCACTGTGACCTTGACCTTTGACATTTTGACCTCAAAATCAATAGACTTCCTGGGATCTATGCTAGTATCATACATGTACACATCAAATCATATGAGCCTAGGTTAAGTCAAACTGAAGTTATCACGTTTACAATAAAAAGTTAACGGACGGACACCGAGCGTGATACCATAATACGTCTCGACGTCTAGGACAGGCATATAAAAATATGTGCCAAATAGCTCTGGAAGAAAATGTGTAATTGCTGAGAAATGAGCGAAATAAGCACGGAATTCCATCAAATGCAGGGTAAACGTATTTTTCGAAGCAATATTAATACACTGTCCCATATATGCTCATCTGTGTTAGTAAATATCAGAATTATCGATTTTGAGCTAAGATTTCATGATTTTACAAAGAAAAGTTTACATTAATGTAACAGATCTACATGTAGATGTATGATATAATATTTTGACAATAACCTTGATGCAACTACTGTATTTTACCTTTAAGACAAATAACTCAGTAAAAAAAGAACCACGTTGTATTGCGGCTTATTGCCATAAAATGGCGACCAAGACAATAAGTTAAGTCTCTAGCTAGAACACTGAACACACATGATACATGTATATGCACACTTACTACTTGCTCTGAACATCTACACTTTCAATTACTTGCATGGTGTCCAGTGGATTAATAATCTTTAATATGCTTACCGTAATCAGTGGTTGGGGCTGTTTTCTTGTGGTCATCTAGAGGGAGCCCTAACGTCGTCCATTTGATGTTTGGATTCTTCTTCTTCAGCCAAAGGTCGCATCTTATAGGCATGTTACCCTTGCGTTGCGTCACTACGAGGTCAGGTCATAAATGAAAATAATCTACCATTATGAAAGTGAAATTTTTGTCATTCAAGTTTCATGAAAATTAAAAAAAAAGCTGATGAAGCTGGTGGAACGACGAGGACTTTGGGGTTTTGATGCAGAAGTTGGATTCTTTGGAAGAGACGGTGGATGAGATCACAAGGGCGAATGAAATACGGTGATATGGGCATGCGTTGAGGAGGGATAATGATCGTGTTTTGAGAAGGGCACCACACATCTTACGACTGTTCGCAATCCGATTTTGGAACAAATCGCATTTTGCTCATTTTCTAAAAAATGTGAATGGAACATATCATTTTATTTGAGGTAAAAATTAATTGAAAGAATACTAATATAACCATTTTGAAAGATTGCAAGCCTTAATTTTGGAGTACAGGCCAAATTGGTTTCAAATCGTAGCCAATCGTACGACTGCTATGACGTCATTACGACTAGACATTAAATTTGCTTTTATTCTAAGACGGATGATAGCATAGTCACAGATATGAACATTGGTATTCGTACAATGATTTTGAACATTACGCAGTAAGATATTCCAAGTCTCAATATTAGCATCAAATTCTACTACGTTTTATTCCAAGATTGAGCCGCAGACCAATCGTAAGGTGTGCGGTCGCCTTTAGTTCCAGGTTGCTGGTCAGAGGGGAAGGGGCGACCGAAGAAGACATGGAAAAGAAGCAAGTGGTGGGTGAAAGTAGGAGGGTAGGGTGGAGGGAGGGAGGATGCACTGAATAGAGAGAAGTGTATTGTGAGGGTGATCTCTGTGAGAGCAAGGTGAAGTCATCCACCCCCAAAAGTTGGGGACTAAACCGGATTTAAAACCTGGATTTACTGACTGACAACATTTGAAGTGTGCATGTACATATTACACAATGCAACGATTCATTTCATCCATGACCAATCCTATCTGGGATTGAGAGAATTACTTATCACAAAATATTATGAAAGAATGCAGATTAATAATTTTTTTTTCATATTATGAATTATGTTGATGCAAGGTATATACTTAAATAGGAATCTCTTTATTACAATATCTTTATTTAAAGAAGACGAGTGCATTTTGCCTTTCTTAAAATTTCAGATCAACACATTCATTCATTACTATAGTACATACATGTACATACAAGTAGGAAGGTTCATAAATAACAAGCAATTGTATTTCAATGTCTCCCTCTGAGGAGAATTTCATGAAACAAATGTTATCAGGAATTTCTCACTGACAACGGTTGTAAGCTACTGAAATCCTGGCATCTGATTGGCTCAGAACAAATTGGCCAGTGAAAATCCCTGTCAAGATGTTTCATGAAACATTCCCTGGATTCTTACCTTTTACGTTTGGATGGACCTCCTCTGGAAGTTCTGTAGAAAGAACATATATTAATTTTGTTATATAATAACAATGACAGTAGTAATTATACTTGCTTTATGTAGCAATTAACGCTTTATCAGAAGTCTCTAATGCGCTGTACAGTATGCAGCATAATTACCCTGGTGTTAGCAGAACAGCTGATAAGCACACTGCATTTCAAGGAAAAAATTTCCTGCCAGGTACCCATTTACCTCACCTGGGTTGAGTGCAACACAATGTGGATACTTTCTTGAAGGAAATTACCACCATCAATATCAAATGAATTCCTATTATTACATGAAGTAATTGTTACATACAAATTTGACAAGTGTACTCTTTATTTTGGAGCCGTATCAATGTTTCTTTGGGCCAACCAAAGAGGGCCAAATGATGGAGGATATTCGACTGCGCTTTCAAGCCAAAACAGAGCTATATTGATATGGATGTATACTCTCTATTTCATGGTTACAATATGCTTGTTTCAGCTTGCAAGATGGAGGGTAAAAGAAGTCTTGTACGACTCTACATGTCAATCTCTAGCAGGAAAGGACAATGTGGTCTACAAATACGATGATGATAATAACATTCACATGCATATAGTGTTTACAATATTCATAAGCACTGCATACATGTACTCTTACCCTTGATTTCCCAGATACTGCTACCATGATCAGCTGTCAAGTATTCAAGGAATTTCTTCTTGCCAGGTATCCATTTACTACACCAGGGTACAAGACGGATCCAGGATTGGGAAATAGAGAGGGCTCAAAAAGCCAATTTGGAAATATAGGAGGTGCGGAGAACAAATTTCTTAGATTTAGCTATATATATCAATGTATGTTCAATGGAACACCCATAAAATACAGAAGGGGCATGCGTTCCTTACATGGCAGTGCCTGGGTGGAGAGTGGCAAAATGTAGATAAATCCCTTGCCAAAGTTGGGCTTTGAACTACAGATTTTGGGCTTACCAAGATGGAGTGTGAAGTACTGACTGTCGAGGTAGAGAGTTACTTTTAGGGTCTTCTCTTTCAGATCTATTATTACATGGTCCGTGGTGAAAAACTGTACAGAGTGCATGAAGAATAGTCCCAATTGTATGCAAAGGAAAGAGAATGGAGTTATTGAACTACAATTGTAATTGTACAGCCAACATAAACATAAACTAAGAAATTTTTGTGGAAATTCTATGATTGCAGTATCAAGGAATGTATAGCATTGAGAAATAACACAAACACGAAACTACAAATTCTTCAGATTAAATTCAAAATGCTAAATGTGATTCTACTCCATTCCAAAATTTCTGTAAATTATTCTTTGCAGTTAAAATGCGCAATTGAATGTACATGTACAACTACTAGACAAAGTGCATTGTTCCTTTAATAGCAGAAATAATATATCATCATTAGGCGTCCAACTTCTGAACTTACCATGCACTTAGCGTATATTGATATGACAACCTGATCGCCCATTTGGTACCAGTCGTGTCTGAATAACAAACCGGAAAAACAAAATAAAGTGTGAACACAGATACATACAGGGTACATGTATAAATGAGTAAACATTCACACCAGGGCCCTGTCTTACAAAGAGTTACGATTGATCCGATTAACCTCAACTATATGGAAATCCGTCAGTGTCATAAATTTTACTCTTGGAAATTTACATAATGGCCTTTGTGAATAAAGAAAAGCACATTGAATTTGTAAGAAAATAATGAATGTATGTATATATATCATATCTTGATAATATTTTGATGTTGCTGGCTTTCCATAGTTGTGGTTGATCAGATCAATCGCTATTCTTTGTAAGACGGGGCCCTGAAATACATTATGGCATGACAGAGCTGCCATGGTAATATCACTTTTTTTAATCTCATGTTTGCTATGTGTATACAAGAATGGTACCATTCACATTTGAAATATATTACTGCATTGCAGAGCTCCCAAGGTAATTTTCTTCAAATCCAATATTTGCTCTATGTGTAAACAATCATACATGTACATAGAAAAGAATGGGACCATTCACATTTGAAACATATTATGACACTGCAGAGCTGCCATGGTAATATCATTTTTCCCTCAAATTTCATATTTGATATTGTTATATATATAAGAATTGTAAGAGCAATTACATTCATTTGTTTAGTTATTTTCTCTTTAAGGATAGGCTATTCATAGCATAGAATGATTAAGAATATTCCAGAATGAGCTTAGTTAGGCATGCCTACACGTATTTAAAGGCTGAGGAATTTTGTTATTTCTGAGTAGAGATTGGTTCATAATAGACCTGTAGTGGCAGTGAAAAGAACAATATGATTAGCTATGTTGTTTACATTGTTAATTTCACTGAGGTCATTCAAGAGTCTTCTAAAATTAGACTGCTCTAGAAATTGGCAAAATGTTCTTTTTAAAGACAATACTAGAAGCTTCCAGAAGAGTTGAAATTTGTATATATAAGCTGGCAGTTTCTTCAAGGAGATCATCATATCAGATCAGAACTGAGTTTCATGCCAGACTTTATGTCAGTAATACAAAGGATATTGTGAAAATTTTTAGTAGGAAAAAAAATGACACTGATGGATTTCCACAGAGTTACGATTGATCGGATCAATCATAACTCTTTTTAAGACGAGGTCCTGAAATATGAAAGCACTGCAGACTTATTTTCATTATATACGATCTCATATGCAGGTAATAAATGTGGGAATGAGTGAGAAATTGAAAAATAAGGAGTTTTTACTGCTAGAATCATATTGTCAGGGTGTGTCCCAGACAATATCTGATACACAGAAACTCTGGGTCAGTTCCTGTTCCACTGCTAGAAAAATGAATTCCAGTTGTGATAATAACAAATCGTAGGTGCTATCTATTAGATAGATACAAAAGGTATAGTGTAGGATGTGAAAGTCATTGTAGCTTGTCTAGTACTTATTGATGTCCACATTATTCTGAACCAAAAACTCTATTAAATCCATGAATATTAAGATTCATCCTGGAAACTTGAAATATTAAACAATTATAAATCTTTTACTGGTGTTCTGTTCATTGCCCTAAATAAGCCAACAGTGGTTGGTGAAATGTCACAACCACAGATTATTGTGAGTTTTAACAATTTTTTATAAATTTCCAGTAAAAGATTTATAACTGTTAAATAATACGAAAACTCGATTACAATCATTACTCTATAAACCCTATGCCGTCTGAGATATCAATCCCGGAGCAAATATCGCAAGAGCATATGTTGTGTCACCGCTCTCGAACCCTACGTGTATTAAACTTACTTTGCTCTGACTTTATTGTCTCTGCCTCTGAGCTTGCACATATACCACGGAATGTCTTCTACAGTATCTGGCCATTTTATGGTATAGCTTCCAGTCTCCTCAGGCTTGGAAGGGGAGGTCTTCTTATCTACAGGGGATAAGATTTGAAGAAAAAAAATGATAAAACAACCATTTATATTGCACAGGCACAACAACTCATATTTTCTATAAGAGCAGGGTGCTACATAAGCACTTGCCCGGGGCAAGTAAAAGTTAGAGTCGGGCAAGTGTTTTGAAGTAAAGACCAAAACTACTTGCCCGAATTGGGCAAGCAAAATCCACACAGTACAAAGCAAAATTCTCACAGTAGAATGACCAAAAGTAGGGTCGATATGATATGATATTGACCCTAATTTCGGCCATGGCAGACAAGATAAAATCACTTTGGAAAAAGCAAAGCAATAACAAGGTAGATCAGTTCATGTCAAAAGAGAGAACAAGGTCAATGGTTTATAAAACTGCAAAACTTTCTTTTGAAGAGATAAAACTTTTTTTTTCAAGGATTTTTTGGGGCAAGTGAAATAGATATTTGGGCAAGTATTTTGCAACTATTTCAAAATTTACTTGCCCGACCGGGCAAGCGCTTCTTAAAAGTTATGTAGCACCCTGATAAGAGGTTTCAATTTTTACCATGGTACAATAAACCATGGACTTCGCAGATATGGGTACATGTAATGACACTTTGTTTCATCAGTTTCACCAAGAAAAGTCCAATTACAAATGTGTGTATTTAGCACTAACACAAGAAATCTGCATAGTACATGATTTGTACAAATGAAACTCTATTGGGATATAGGCGTTTTAGTATATATCCACGTGCATATTCACTTTCATGATCTCCCTCTAAAATACATGTCAATGTACATGCAGTCCAGATTGGAAGTGGCTCAGAATAACGCAGCTCTCCAGTGAAAATCGTGTTCATGGATTCAGAAATAGTCCGCATTATCATTTCACGAGTGAAGCGAGGAACTACTGTAGTGTGGCTTATGGGAAAAATCAGTGCTGTGCCTGAGCATGGGAATCTAGACCTTCGACCGCAGAGCAAGCTGCAGTATTTGAGAATCCTGTTTATGAATTGAACAAGTGAAACGCCTCAGGACACCACCATGGCATGATATAAAACATTTCAGAAAAAAAAAACAATTTAGAAAAAATTCAAAGAAAAGACAAAAAGCCTACATGTATATATTCATTGTACAAAGTAAAAAGTGTTTGTAGTGATATAATTCAACATCATAAATACATAAAAATTGTAAAAATAACTTGATGGAGTACTCTACTTCCTTGATTGCAAATCCATTTCTTTTACAAACTACCTTTAAATTAAAAGGAATTTCAAGGACTCTAGGACATTAAATCTTGTAATACAGGTGCAAACAGAAATTTCCCACAAAACCGAAAGAGTTCTAGGCTGAGCATTTTGCTTCCTCCTGGGCAAATTTATTGCAAGAAATCCTAAGTTTTCACTCATGCATGACAACAATACATGTAGGTCTAAACACAATCCTCAAAGAATTTAGATCATTTTACCACCAAATAGTCTTCTTTGTATATAGAGTGCCCCACCTTGACCCTGTTATGAAGGCAAGCAGATTAAAACTTGATTCATGTTTTCAGTTGTATTTGCTTTCAAAGGAAGTGCTAGTCTGTTGGCTTGTACTAGTTAATGACAAAAACAGCATTTTCAGGCAAGAAATGCCTCATTTAACAGAATTGTGACAGACCATAGACACAACAAGTTAGGGAGAAGTCTCTGTTAATACAAATCTGAGTTTTCACAATTTAGTGGCCCTGTCAAATGCCTTGCTCTAATTGTAGTCAGTTACCCCGTTCTCATTACGCTTTCTAAATCTAGTTTACTGGAAACCGGTTCAGGAAACCAGTTTGGAAGATCACTTTGCTAGCGTTCCCATTTGATCAACCGAAAGTGGTTTTCAACATCACTTCACGTAAAGCGATCTTGTTGCTATGGGAACGCTCTCAGTGGGGTGACACTTTTCTTTTTTGAAACCGCAGCGTGGGCATTCTACACAGTGTGTGGAGTAGCGTGCTAAAAAACGTGCGAAGATCGCTTTCCGAAGAACGGTTGTGTCTTCACTTACAATAAAACCAGTTTAACAAGGCAAAGCGATCATGAAAACTACATCGTAAGGTGGTTTTATGAACCAGTTTGGAAGATCGCTTCCAAGATCACGTTCTCCTTACACGTTAAATTAGTTTCCACTAGTTTCTAGTAAACTAGTTTTAGGAAGGTAGTGAGAACGGTGTCATAGTTGCAGCCTGTAATAGCCCAAAACGGCCTATAATTACTGAAAAAGGTGAGACAAGACAAAACACAGTTGTCATTTCTTCCTATAAAATTTATTTATATTTTGTCACGGTAGTGCCCCACCAGTATTTTTTTCTTTGAATTCCAGGGGCTCATAATCTCAAGTCTTTAACTATCTGTAGGCCTATATTTATGCATATTTTTATGACTGCTTGAAATAAATCAGAATTGAAATGAAATGAGACAAGTCCATATGGACAGTCGAAAAAGCAGGCACACATCAAGTGGCAATTTACCCTTGAAAATAGCTTTGTTGTAAAAATATCAGAAAAAATAATAAAAAATAATGGTGAAGGTTTGAGAAAATCCATTGAAGATTAATATTAGAATGTCAGGTTTTTTATTTGTAATGTCATAAATGAGCAGCTGCCCCATATATGTAATATAAAATACATTATAAATTTCATTTTTTAATGGTTTGTGATGACTTCTTTTTTTTTTCTCTTTAGAAGTGGATATGAAATCATTTGTGTATTGATATACTGAAGTACATGTACAATAAAAACCATTTTCAAATTTCTTAGAAAATGACAATTCATTGATTTTCACCACACAATATGTATCAAAGCTGCTCGCATTTGACGTCAAAATAAAAATAATCAATTCTAATAAATTTTTTATTCTTCATGATGGATTTTCCTCAAAACTTCGCCAATATTTTTAAATTATTTTTTCTGCTATTTTTACATTAAACTTTTTGTCAGGGTGAACTTCCCCTCTAATGCTATGAAATTCTGATCAGTTTCTTTCTTTTCTTAAACAGTCAACCTTCTTTTTCTCTACTGTAACACTGGGTCTACTATTAGCCCAAGTCTTTGGCGTTCATAAGACACTTTTCCCCTTCCATGTAAGCAAAGTATTACCCTTGGAGATCTTATATACTTTGTAAGTACCTCTTGACCCCCCCCCAAAAAAAAAAAAGTGGAATGCCTCTGGCGGTCTCACCTGCATCACGCGATTCAATATAACAGCAGTGCTGACTTTGAAAACTAAGTTTATTCCCAAAAAACACCATTCATATGATACAATACTACGTTCATTGATATTTGACCTTGATCATGTGACCTAAAGCTTGTCATTGATACTTGATTACCCCTATATCCACATTTTATACACTATATCTATATACTTTGAAAGTTATGAAAGCAATCTAATAATTACCTCTAAAATGGCCAAAGTTCAATGATCTTTATAAATGACCTTTGACTTTCGTCATGAGACCTGAACCTCGCATGAGATGTTCAGTGATACTCGATGACTCTGATGTCCAAGTTTTATGAACTAGACCAATATACTTACACGGATATGATGGTAATTCAACAAATACCCCCAACATGGCCAAAGTTCATTGACCTTAAATAACCTTTGACCTTGGTCATGTGACCTGAAACTCACACGGGATGTTCAAAGATACTTGATTACTCTTATGTCCAAGTTTCATGAATCATATCCATAAACTTTCGAAGTTATGATGGTAATTCAACAAATACCCCCGACATGGCCAATGTCCATTGACCTTTGACCATGGTCATGTGACCTGAAACTCACACAAGATGTTCAGTGATACTTGGTTACTCTTATGTCTACATTTTATGAACTAGACCAATACACTTTACACGGATATGATGGTAATTCAACAAGTACCCCCAACATGGCCAAAGTTCATTGACCTTAAATGACCTTTGACCTTGGTCATGTGACCTGAAACTCAGACGGAATGTTCAAAGATACTTGATTACTCTTATGTCCAAGTTTCATGAATCATATCCACAAACTTTCGAAGTTATGATGGTAATTAAACAGATACCCCCATTATGGCCAAAGGTCATTGACCTTTGACGTTTTGGTAATGTGACCGGAAATTCGCACAGGATGTTCAGTGATACTTGATTACTCTTATGTCCAAGTTTCATGAATCAGATCCATAAAAGTTATGATGGTAATTCAACAGATACCCGAATTTGGCCAAAGTTCATTGACCCTAAATGACCTTTGACCTTGGTCATGTGACCTGAAACAAAGGCAGGATGTTCAGTAATACTTGATTAACCTTATGGCCAAGTTTCATGACCTAGGTCCATATACTTTCTAAGTTACATGTATGCTGTCATTTCAAAAACTTAACCTTCGGTTAAGATTTGGTGTTGACGCCGCCGCCGCCGTTGGAAAAGCGGCACCTATAGTCTCACTCTGCTTCGCAGGTGAGACAAAAACTCTGGAACAATCCTCCCCCATACAATCAGGTATTCTTTATAATCTCTGTTAATACAACCCATCTGTATTTAAAAAAAAGATTTTACAGACAATTATATATTATACCGTTTTCAGTAACTCATGATTTTTTAGTCCGCACCAGGCCCGCAATAAAATAGTACGCACCATAAGCGTTCAGTAACTGTAGCAGGTCTGCGCTACTTTTTTACGCTGCTTTCACCATGGCGCTTGTCTGGTGCTAATAAAAGCAGCACCAAAATACACTCAAACTTTTATGACTAAGCCCAGGCCTGGTCTAGTCCAGCGTGTTACTGAAAGAGGTATCCACACCATTTTCATTATCATCATATTAAAATAACCAAAATTTAGAGATCAGTATAAAAAAGAAGTAACTTAATATTTAACAACATCAAACTCATCCTACTATGCAATAAGATGATACAGTATTTTAATAGAAATTGTGCAATATATAACTGCTTACAAATATCTAAAAAAATATCATGAAGATGATGTGTGTGAAACATTGGGATTGTGATTTTTTAATTTTGGACTCACCTGGCACTTTGAAGACAGCCATGGGATCACCTTTCTGAAGAGAACCAATGTGACACTTCTCAAGCATTGACTCTACATTCACCCATCTATGTACCTGGGATAGGAAAGATAGAGATAGAGAAGAGAGAGAGAGAGAGAGACAGGAGAAGAAAGGAAGAGATACATGAAAACCCATTGAGAGACAGTAAAAGAGAAGAAGAAAACTTGAGACAGGTTTTAATAGGGAGAAAGAGATTAGATGCACAAATATTACAGAAATATATGAAAGGAAGTGAGATTGAGAGAGAGAGAGAGGTGAAAGACAGGAAGAGAGATATTAAGAGAAGTTTCCAGAGGGAAAGAGAAAGAAAGGGGTATATTCAAAGAGATAATATCGGAGTGAAAGGGAAAAAAAAGGAAGAAGGGCAATTAAATTAATAATACAAAGAATTGTATTTTCACCTAATACTCGTTAACCCAAGCAGGTCATTGAAGCGATATGTACACCTGTACATGTACATGTATGAACTGAAATATAATCTGCATTTTTACATGAACCTTCACAGCGAAATTTTAATTTATCAATTCACAATATTAAAGTTGAAAAGGATAATTACCTCATTGAAGAGATCAGTAGCATCTTTTCCAAGTCCTCTCTCTAATTCCTCGGCTCCACCTGGGTGATATTCCATGTAGGGGGTCACATTGTATACTTTACCTGTTAATATTAAAAACAAACATATCATTTTCATGTATTTCCATATATCCAAATCAGGGGCAGATCCAGGATTTTCCAAAGGGGGGGGGGGCATAGTCATGTATTTTACCCGAGGAAAAATTTGACATGCAAAAAAATAAAAATAAATAAAAGGTCCTCACTTTCAAAGGGGGGGGGGCACACTTGTGTTTTAGCAGCATTTTTACGTTACAAATTTTAATTGTGCCTCTCAAAAGGGGGGCACGAGCAAGCTGTACCACCAACCAATCCAAATTCAAAGATAGCACAAGAATTGTAATCAGCAAGTCACAAACAAGAACACTATAGCTTTCAAAACATGAATATTACGAGAGGTCATAATATATGTCAAATATTGTTTATCATTAAAAAGAAATCACTGTTTAATAATTATCATTACCTTTTCCAAGTGTACAATCTAGATCAAACTGTAAAACTAGACTCCTCGAATGAATACAAGTAGGTAAAGAAAATACACGAGTATCCTCTCATTTCAGTCCTGTAGTACCCCTATGTCATTATCAAAGTACAAAAACCTGACTTGGACTTTAACACAGCATGAAAGCATGTGCATGTAGTCATGTCTAAAAATAGACCAAACTGGGTCAAGGCTCTCTCCCCATCTGATGGAGTAGGAGGGGTGAGTGAATAGAATGTTATGTAATGAACAAGTCAAATCAATAGCTGACTGACTGGGGATGTTGTGCACATTCCTGTGATTACCTGAAAACCATGACAAAAGAGGCGGGCTTCCGATTGCTTTTCTCACAAAGAATTATGAAGTCTTTTCATCCTCCCTCCATTCTGTTACATGTGACACACAACATTGTATACAGGTATACAATGTAGAGTTTTAAACCAGTATTCCTTGTGCATCGCTTGGTTGGGTGAAGGGACAATCAGGGCCACGTCTTACAAAGAGTTACGATCGACCCAATCGACCACAACTATGGAAAGCCAGCAACGCTGACATCTAAAGTATGTTTGTTCAAAATTATGATGTATACATGTATATTCAGACATTCATTGTTTTCTTGAAAATTCAATGTGATTCTCTTTGTTTACAAAAGACATTGTTCAAATTCCTTGCAGAAAATATTATGACAGTAATGGATTTCTATACAGTTGAGATTGATAGGACCAATCATAACTCTTTGTAAGACACAGTTTACACTGTTTGAAGCTTACCAGGGGGGGGGAGGGGGCACTTCCATTGACGAGTGGATATCATGCGTGACCCAAAAACACGTCTTTTTAAGATAGGACACGTTAAGTACGTAACGAAATAAGGGTGTCAAAAACACTAAAATAATGAAAACAAGGGTAGGCCTATATATTTCGATAGGAAAATTATGTGTTTACAGTCCAATTAGCGAGGGTATAAAAAAAAGACTCAAATAAGTGCCAAACATGGTAAATGATAAACATTAACTAATATTGCTGCATTGGCACTGGGATATATCGCATTGAATCCAAATGTTTTTTTTTTTCAGTAGTGTTTACTAAGTAAAAGGCATGTCACAAAAGAAATACATGGAAAATCAAAGAACAGATGACCATCTGCATATTAAATAAGCAAGGTATTCTCCAAAAAAAAAACATGTAATACTTTGATGAAGCTTCAAATATGCATGGTCTAAACAGAATATTAGCTGGTATCAAGTGCTGCTTACAACAATATTATAGCATCCCATAAATATTCTACACATTGATTCTGTCAACAGATTTTCTCAGAAAAATTGCCACAAAATGCGAATAGATGAGGAGGAATCTAATATTTGATATTCATTTGACCTCAATGCATACCGAAAGGCGCATTAACGATTGCAGCTTTTTGGGCTAAATGTACCAGTTGGTGTGTCTGCACAATATAATCTAGTGAGATATCCTGTACAACATTGATATTGACTTCATTTGACATATTTCACATAATCATGAACATAATACATGTACATAAACTATAACTGATCAATACCAAAAAAATATGAAGAAGACACCAAAAATGCAAAGAAAATTATTCATATCAATCAATTCAATAAATAAATCTGAAATCATGACAAGACATAGATCTTGCGAAACCTTACATTTCAGGCACAATCAAAAGAATCAATTGAATAAATTTATTTTCAAAAAGTAACCTAGGTTTCTTCAATGTACTCACTTTATTTTGAACCAAGGCAGACTCCAGCTTCTTAATTTGAATTGCAGAACTGTGTACCTCACTTTTATAACTCATCTTATAAATAGAGTTATCAATTTCAGTTTTAAGTTTACTGACCATTATTTAGCCATGACTTCACATTTTTTCCATTCAGGATTACAAATTATTTTTTTTTTCAGTTGGAACCAATTTCCTTGAAATATTACTCAGAAATGTTTGCTACAAGATAGTCTTATAATGGCAGAGATGGATGGAGGTATTAAAGTGTAACATGAAATACAATATGACACAGCAGTATTGAAAAGATAAAAAGGAATGATCCGGAAACTGCTTTATCTGTCCGTTTTTCTTCCTTTTTACAAAGCAAAGAATGACTCACGCTATGAACAAACAGTGCTTCAATGAAGTTTAAATACACATAATACAACTCGTAAAAGTAGAGGTGGGCTATGCAGGAGTAAAAAATGCATAGGTGATATTTCAGAATCATGTGTAATCTCATTTGTAGCGGAATGTTGTCCTGATTGTATCGCACCATTTTTAAGAAAATTGGTTGAAAAATGGGACAGTGCAGGCCAAAAATGACTTTGAGAGGGCATGGCCTAAAAGTGCTGAGTCATCTTCTCTTGAGAATGAAATAAGTCCTCATCTTTTTTATTTGTAGGCCTATTGAGCTGATCAATTCTGGGCCCGGTCATTACAAAGAGTTACAATTGTTCCGATCAATGGCAACTATGGACGACTCGCAACGTCAACATGCATTATGCATGTTTGTTCAAAATATTTTCTAACTACTGTATGATGTTCATGTACATGTGTATTCATGCATTCATTGCTTTCTTGAAAATTCACTGTGTTCTCTTTGTTTACAAAGGACATTGTGCCAAATTCCTATAGAAAAAATTGTGATACTGATGGATTTCCATCTATAGAGTTACTATTGATTGGATCAATCGTAACTCTTTGTAAGATGGGGCCCTGATATCTACTTACATGTAAATGTTTACTAGCCTGATAAATCCATTGGCATTGTCAAAAGTGCTTAAAATATGCTATTAAACAAGTATTGAACAAGGCAATTCTGAAACCCTTTAAAGGCTTAGGGGCCATTATGACCCCCACCTCATTTCATTTTGCAGTTGAATTGAAACCACTGTGTTATATTATATGACAGGCTGCTCCCTGATTTTTTTATATGGACTTGTGCATCTTCTGACACCAAATGCATGAAATTTTGTCATATCACTAGGGAATTACGTGACTTCTTTCAACCTCTTGCAAACCCTCAAACTGAGAATTTCTGATTTTTGCGTACAAAAGAATGGGTCGAGATGAATTTCGATTTTTAATAATTAAGAATTAAAATACATGTACATGTAACTGTACAATGAAAGTCCAAAAGATGTTTTCTTCGTAAAAGGCTTGGAAACATACATTGAAAACATAACAAGGAAAAATGAATAAAATTCATAATATGATTCTTATTTTAATGTATTCTATTGTTTCACACATTTTTTATGTATTTCTTTGTTTCACACATTTCTTATGATTTCTTTGTTTTAAATTCAACTTCAACTTTTTTAGGCCCTATATGTTTTTTTTTCAAGTTCTACTGTTTCATGTTTTTATCTTAACTATTAATTATTCAGTAAGAAAAGTTGATAACAGCACATAAAATAAGAAAACAAATATATATTAATGGAAGAATTGATGAAAATGCCTTCTTCCATACGCTAAACATACAACTGAGAAATGCTCCATTTTCAGGCTTACGCGACGTCACAAAAATAATTCTGTAATTTCATATTAATTTATTTTAGTGTCAAAAGATGCGCAAGTCTATAAAACAAAATCAGGAAGTGGCATGGCATAAAACACAATGGTTGTGATTTAATGTCAAAAGTTAATGAGGTGGGGGGGGGGGGGGCAGAAGGCTTTAAAGGGCTTAAACCAGAATGGCCGTATTTCAATTCTTAAGCATTCTTGACAATGCCAATTGATGGATTTTTCAGGAACATATTTATAGACACCAGAATCAGCTCAATAGTTCTTCAAATAAGAAAATGAGGACTATTTTTCATTCTTAATATTAAAAGAGACGATGAGTCAGCACTTTTAAGCCACACTCCTGAAAAATTGTTTTTGGCCCGCTCTGTCCCATTTTTCTATCAATTTTCTTTCAAACAGTCTCATATCAGGACAACAATCTGCTTAAAAAAACTTGGTTTTGAAATATCACTCATTTATTCCTCTAGTATAAACTGAACAATTGTCCAAATATTGGCTAGGGGACAAATAGTAGATTACTTTACATTAAACACTTTTAAGTTCTCAACAATTTTAAAGCTGCAGAAGGAAGAGTTTAGAGAACTATTACATTTTCAGAAACATGTCAAATGGTTTGCAACAGAATTAAAGGATGAAAGTCTTACAAAGAAGCTGTATTAAAAAAGTGAAGAAAAATTAAACTTCTACAACAAACGTACAACTTTAATATGAACTTGTGAATAGTGATGAGAAGTTTTCAAAAACAAATATTACAACAAGGCTTTCCGGCTACTATTCCGGAAGTGTCAAAGATATATTTGCACTTTAAAACACCCGGTTTATTCCCATCATACATCTAGGCATTTACATGAACAAAATGAAAATGAATTGCAATGACAAAAAAGTGATACTGACTCCAGACTTGAGTGAAAGGCAAAGAGCTCAGAAAATAGGCCCTGTATTAAAGGTCAAGTCCACCCAACAAAAGGTTGATTTGAATAAAAAGAGAAAAATCCAACGAGCATAACACTGAAAATTTCATCAAAATTGGATGTAAAATAAGAAAGTTATGACAATTGAAAGTTTTGCTTTTAAAACTTCACAAAACAGTTATACATGTATGCACATCCCGGTGGGTATACAAATGAGGAGACTGATGACGTCATCCACTCACCATTTCTTTTGTATTTTATTATATGAAATAGGGAATATTCTACTCACTATTTCTTTTGTATTTTATTATATGAAATAGGGAATATTCTATTTTTCTCCTCATTGTCAAGTGAAAAAAACAATTAATTCCTCCCTGAACATATGGAATGAGTATTGTTTAATACTATATGATTCAGTCAAGTTGGTCCTTATTGTCAAATCTATACAAAATGAAATATTGTATAATTCAAACAATAAAAAACAAAAGAAATAGTGAGTGAGGGACATCACCTTTCTCATTTGAAATTGTGCATTTCACTGTTTTGTGAAAAATAAGCAAAACTTTAAAGGGTCATAACTTTCTTATTTTACATCCGATTTTGATGAATATTTCAGCGTTTTGCCAGTTTGATTTTTCTCTATTTATTCAAATTAACATTTGTTGGGGGTGGACTTGACCTTTAACTACAAATTAAATTCAATTTGAATAGTAAAGATTGTGAATTGAAATGACTAAGTACATACATGTACAGGTAGCTGAATGATTTCTAACTTTACAGACTAAAACTTGAAGTTCTGCTTCTGTTTGTTGATCTGGGTTTGTGGATACATTGTAATTTGTGAAACTTACAAGCACAGTGTATGAGTGTTCAGTACATTTAAATAGTAACACATAAAAAAAAATGTATTTTGAAGGAAGCGAAAGTATTACACCAAAATTAATTGTGCTTAATTGTACTAATATGGACTCATGAACTACAGATCACAAATTTCTTAATCTGTTAATGGCAAAAGAAAATTAGCGCTGTCTGCCCAACCCTATCCTTTCCAGTAATAGTGCATAAAACACAAAATGTCAAGGCAACGTGAATTTTGAAATCCAGAAAATTATGGAGCAAAGTGGATTGATGGCTCGAGCGAGCGCATTATCTAGATTCTAGAGCAGGTTTGAATAGAGATCCATTAATAAATTGTACTCTGGAGGTTTTTCTTTTTCTAACAGTGTAAGCGCTCTCTCAATCAGCCTTGCACATTGCCTGGGTGTGGTGGGGAGGGGGGGGGGGAGTCAGATACATACATGTATGGGTAGGGTACATATATGCATGTATATGTGGTGCTCTCCCAAGCAACCCAGCCAAGAAGAACAGTTTGTTTAATGTCATGTAATGTATGTGTACTGGTAATTAGATGTGGGTGCATGCAGTCAAAGCTGGTTTAGAACTTTAGAGGGTGGGTATGAAAGGTGCATTTCAGATCAAACGTGAAGGTTGTCATTCATGGGGGGGGGGGGGGTGAACAAGTACAGCTCCTACATTTATTCAAGTCCATTAAAATACATTGAGCATATAAAAAATATAAAAATCACACAGAAACAAGGAAACAAAGAAACATAGTAAGATACAAGTAAGATTTTAAAAAAGGCTAAGATTGTATAAGGATAATTACAGTACATGCATAAAAAATGAACATGAAATGGGGAGCTGCAAAAGAACAAAGCAAATGTTCTGTCGAGGCAGTCCCTATGGACAGTAAAATATAAAATTCAAGACTTGTACTGATAAAATAAACATATAATAATTAGGAAATATGATGGGATGAATTAAATTAAGATGTTGGATGGTTGAAAAGAAAGTTTTTCAACTTGGATTTAAAGGAATTTAAATATGAGATCTGTTTGATGTTACATGAACACCATTACTGACAAAGTACATTAATATGTATAGTACATGTAGTTGTACTTGCCTATAAAGATAGTACATGTACATGTATGGTTAGAACTACCCCTTATCGACCACCTAATCTTCTAAGCATCGTATCTGCGAAAATATTCATCAATTTTACCCAGTTTTCGTCTCATTTGTGCAGAAAATTGAGCAGATCAGATTCCCATGTTTCGCTCGGCGACTTCGATTCAATCCGCGTATATATCGACGAACAACGAATACAACGATTTTACATTTGCTCATTTGCACCCGTCTTTTGAAACCGACCACCCGCGTTACCCTAAGTTTACGGCCGATTCTTGTCACGGTGGCGAAATATTTTTACTCTTCAAAATCAGTTCTATGATGTCAACATGCTAAATTATCGTCTCACTACTTCCACTGCGAGCTCCGGCACATGATTCGACGATTGATGACGGATATTTGTTCTAAAGCCGTTTCCTATCGGATTTCTTGGTTTTTCAGCGGGGTCTGGGTCTGGTCAATACAATTTTGATTAATTCTACTAAATTTTTACTTTTTGTTGCTTCTTTTTTTCTCGTAAAATTTATTCTTACCGTTTCTATGGACACTGCGCCTACTCTCCCGCGCGTATCGTTTGTAATACGCAATAATTTTAACGCGCGCAAGGTGGTCGGTTTCAAAAGAGGTGGTCAATATGTGGTAGTCTCACCATATGTAACGTCACCAGGAATTTACTCATGATTTGATATGGTTGTTGCTCAGAGGATAAGTAGTCTGTGTATAAATACGATTATGGCAAAATGATGTATCTGCAGATATACATCACAATACATTTCCGATGGCAACATCATGGCAAAAAGGTGTATCTGCAGATACATCGATTAGTTTCTATGGTTGAATCAAGGCAAAATGATGTATCTGAGGATACATCATTTGATGTTTGTGGTACAAGTCTTTAAAACTAAAGACACACAAAACTCTTGGCACACAATTTGTATGTTGCAGATACATGCAATTACATCATTTTGCCATATTTCCTGCGGGGGGGGGGGGGGGGCACTTCCATTGACAAGTGGATACCATGCGACCATAGGGTCTCGAAAAGCACCCTTAACACATATTTTCCATATTCTGAAGTATTGGCGTGCGATGAAACCCTACCCTTAACAAGTATTGGAAACAAAACGATACTCTTGGCAAGTATTCCCTGAATTGGCCCATAAACAAGTACAGCAATATTTTAATTGTTATGTCACGGACGTCGGTCGTCGGTTTTACCTTTACCTACATCGTTGGGTTTAGTACAGCCCCACCTCCCACACCTCGCGCAAATCGAACTCTAAACACGTATAGTGTTGACTCTTGGGGCAAAAAGTACATCCTTTATAAAACAATTTATATGTTGTCTTAATTTTTTTTACCATCGCAAATTTGACCTTAAACACGTAGCTTCCAAACAAAAATAGATACCATTTTTTCATTATTTTAGTGTTTTTGACACCCTTAATACGTGCCCTATCTTGAAAAAGACATCCTTTTAACGTGTTTTTGGGGTCGCGCATGGTATCCACTCGTCAATGTAAGTGGCCCCCCCCCAGGCCATATTTCACGAAGCTTGGTGCGCTTGCTCATTTGATAGCAGAAAAGTGTAACTAACAGATACACCTTTTCACTGAAAAACATTGTGTTCTACTGTGGTATTTTTGGAGTGTAACTAAAGATACATCCTTTTACCATCAAACGAGTTGGCAAATTTGAAAAAAAGTACTGCAGATAGCCCATGCTATCTTGAAAATTAAAATACCTGTAATTATGAGAGTAAGAGTAATGAAAAGTGCTCCCTGAAAAAACCCTCCAAATGTAAACAAATTCAGATACCGGTACATCGTTTTGCCATGTGACAGCCGAGAAATCTCAGGCTTTGGCCGTGGCCAAGGACAAGGCTGACCTTGAGTCCGAAACCACATAAGATTCTACTCAAGGATCACAACCCTCCAAATAATTTTCCATATTTAAATCTATTGACTTTTTGTAAACCTTGTCTAAAATGTCTCGTCCCGCCTTGTCCAAGTCCTGACCTACATGTACAATGTAACCCAAGGTCAAGGTCTAACCCAAGGATTTTAGACCTCCAATATCAAGGCAAAATTTTCACTGTTCATAATTATCTATCATTTCAGGAATGGTATCAATTAAATAATGACTGGTTTAGTACTTAATTTCGAATTACATTTGTATTCTTACACTTAATTTGCTATTAGTCTTTTATAAATGAAGTGTTGTGATGTTGCTTGCAGATGAGGAAGAGTGTTACAAAGAGGAAGAAGGGGAAGAGGATGGGGATGAGTAAGAGGAGGAGGAAGAAGAAGAAACAGTGGACAAACAGACAAAAAATCATAAGTATTAAGGATTAAAAACAAATGAGAAGATATGAATTACAAAACAAATGAAAATATGAAAGAAAACAAGATACATGTACATGAATTCTACAAACATCTACATTATATAAAGCAAAATTGTTATTTCCAAGATAGGTGAAGATTTAGAAAAAGATAATGAGCATGAGTAGAGAAGACAGAATTAAAGAGAAATGGACAAGATAATTGAGAAGGAAGAGCTGCAGATGAAGTAGCACTTGGAGGAACTAGAAAGGAAAAAAAAGTGAAAGGGATGGGGAGAAGAAAACGGATACAGAGCACTTTCAAGACTGAAGTAGGAGAAATAGAAGATGACAAAGACAAAAAAAGATGAGAAAGCTACGTTATAAAAGAATAAAAAGTACAAATTAGTAGAAAAAGAACAAGATGATGTAAAGGAATTAATTTAAAAGGCAGTGGAAGATAAAGATGATGGGAAGAGGAGAAAGAAAAAAAAAGAGAGGAAGATAACAAAGAAGTCTCTCAGAACTCACCTCTGATCGCCAACCAGCCATCGTCAATCTTGTTATGCTTAGCAAGTTCTTCTTCAGTCACCTCCATCCTCTGGCCCTGCACTCCATTCAGCCTTCGTCCCTGCTGCTTACCCAGCCTAACCCAGTCCATTAGGGATCGGCCAGGCTTCAGGGAAACCTTGATGCGGCTAGATGAGCCACCCGGAACAGAGAGCGAGGATGAGCCAGCCCTCTGCGGTGAGTTCATGGCCGGGAACTGCTGCTGCGGAGGCGAAAGGCTCATCTTGGGGTTCATCATGCTACTAAAACACACCTGTAATGACAAGGAAACAAATTGCCTCAGATCTAATAAAGGTACAAGTAAAAATTGTACTTAGACGGTTAGACCTATATCTGCAGGTCTGACAACATTCCCTTTTGTTGATTTATCGGTGAGCGTGCGTTCCACACACACTGCGACGACTGATCAACTCCGAAGTGATACGCGACGTACTGATCAGCTGATCGGTCAGGTGATCGGTTGGTTATCTTTTTGTCAGACGTTCATAATTTATATTACAGAATATCAATCTCCCGTATATTCTTGATTTCTGAGCATCAGTATTAAGTCATTTTAGGTTGGAATCAGTGGAGAATCCAGGTGGCTGAGCATTTCTGGCCCGTGCCCATTTTTGAGATTCATAGCTAATATTTTTTAGGTAAATATGTCTCTCATACAAAGTTCTGTGCCTCCCCCCTTCCTCCCTTATCATGCTTATGAGAATCACAGCAATAGTAATGGGGATATGTCGTTCATATTCCTTTCTTTTTCTTTCCATTTTTTTTGGCTTGTCACGGGGGACAAAATGGCTTTTGATAATTTTAAGTGGGGGCTTGCCAAATATTATGCGGGACAAAATTACCTTCTTTTTACATTGAATTTTTTTTTTCATTTGTAAAATATGACGGGGAATAAAATGACTTTGATCATTTTTAGTGACAACCTTTTTATGGGGGGAGGGTCGGGGGCTTGCCCAAAACGGGACAAAATGACCTTCTTTTCTTCAGTGACTTTTTTTACTTGTCGAATTCTATGCGGGAAAAAATGACCTTTGATCATTTAAAACCCTTGGGGGAAGGTGCTTGCTAAATATTATGCGGACAAAATGACCTTCATTTTCTAGTGACCATCTTTATTTTTCACTAATCAAATTTTACGCGGGACAAAATGACCTTCATTTTTTTTGTGATAACCTTTTTTTTTTGGGGGGGGGGTGGTTGTCACATTTTACTTCAGAAATTGTGCCCCCCTACTTTGGAAAATCATGGATGCGCTCCTGGTCAGTATGATGAAGATTAATAGCTTACATACACTCAGAGGCTCAAACATGCGGGGACAAGCTGGCCCTCCCCCTAACGGATTTCTCCGAAAAGAAAGAAAGGAAAATTTGTAATAAATTTTGCCCGATACGCCGTAATATCTAGCCCCTCAAAAATATTAGCTCGTTACGCCACTAACCGAAGTGCTAATAATACATTGGCATGAGAAAGGGAAAATATAAGATGATTTAAATGGCAAGGGCAAAATGGCAGGAAAGAGGAAAGAAGGGGCATACAAAAGCAAGAAAGGAAGGGAAAATGGAATGGGTAGCAAGAAAGGAAGGGAGAATGGAATGGGTCAAAAGCTATTGGAAATTAAAGAAAAGGGACAATGAAAAAGAAAAAAAAATAGACCGCGTTTCCAAAGATTAAAAATAAAGAACGGGAAGAAAGATGAATTGCGTATCAGTAGAAATGTGTTTATATAGGCTTGCTTAATTGTATGCAATAACGGTTGCATTCAGGACAAAATTCCTTATAGCCAAGGGCCCTGGGGGGGGGGGGGCTACTCAAATAATAACAATACCGAGATTTGCCACACCATATTCGAAAATAGGCCCTGTGGTCTGGAACTAACTCTTGGTTTTAAAATGGGGGTCTCGATCTGGAACAGCTCTTGGATCAACGATTGGTATTTGAACTATGGAATGCTCTAGAACTGACTCATTAAAAAAAATTGGGGTCTTCGGAACTCACATCATACCATGATAGTGGCTATGGTTGCAAACTTGAACAAGAAACCACAAATTTTAGGGTATACTTAATTAGAATTTCATCTCAAAAGTCCCCCTCCCCCTGGCTCGCTTCGCTCTCTGGCGACTTTTTACATTTTTTTTCAAATCTATGTCACCCATGATTGATTAAAAAAGCGGCCTTCTGTAAGGTTTAAATTGGATGAAGTAATATCCAGAGGTCCCAGGACCCCTAGCAAAGCACGGGGGTAACGAGGGTTTGGCCCATGGCGCCAAAATATTCTTCAACTAAGAATTAAAAAGAAAAGGATGAAAGGAAAAAAATGTAAGATCATTGTAAAAATCTATCTCAGTTAGATTCTCATGAAGTCTTTTTCTCGCTCGCTTTGCTCACTTGGGTCTTACCTTACGTTACTTTTACTTTCCACACGCGACAAAAAGTCACCAATTTTGAGACTGATAGAAGCATGGAAAAGAAGTGAAACTTTGTGTAAAGTAAGAATATTAGTTTTAATTGTTTTTAAAGATCGTGATGTTGCATGAATTTTATATTTTCCCCCCATAAAATCCCACCTTTGTCACTCGGAATATCAGATCGAGTTCACGGTCTCGAAGTTCAGGTAGGTGGAGCGGTAATGAAGTGGAGCCAGACATCCTTAGCTCGGAAATCCTCCCACCGGGTTACAACTTACCGGCTATCCGGATAGACAGAAATGATGGGTACGGAGGTGTACTTATTGCAACCAAATCAGATATTATCGTATCAGAAGTGTCCATTGATACCAACAAGGAAATTGCGGCTGCTGAAATAAAAATCGTTGGTGGTCACAAGCTGATAGTTATCTGTCTCTACCGTCCCCCTGATAACAACATAGCCAGTGCTGAGGAAATATGCAGTGCTATTAGTGGCGTCGTAAGAAACAACCCATCCTCGGCCATCTGGATCTCGGGTGATCTTAATTTGCCAGACATTAACTGGCAGACTGAGACTGTGACGGGCCACCAGTACAACCTCGGCGTTAACTCAGCATTCCTTGCAACCTTTCAAGACTTATGCCTCAGCCAAATAGTAGACTTTCCAACGAGAGGTCAATCAATCCTAGATGTCTTCCTCACAAATCGTCCATCTCTAATCAGGAAATGCATCCCCTTACCAGGTATCAGTGATCATGATATGGTCCTCACGGTTGCTGACATAAGGGCGAAGATACAGAGACCAATCAAGAGGAAGGTCTATCTTTGGAAGAAGGCAAACATGGACACCATCAGAGAAGCAATGGCAAGCTTTGCTGATAGCTACTTGGCCCAGACTTCTCTAGATACCCCGGTCGAAAGTCAGTGGACAGAGATAAAAAGTAAGATCTCATCTGCACTCGAGGAAGATGTACCATCGAAGATGACCTCATGCAGATTTAGCCTACCCTGGATCACGACAGAATTGAAACGTCTCTCCAGAAAGAAGAAAAGATCATTCAGGAGATCGAGAGCTGCCGCAGCCGAGATTGACAACACAGAACACCGTAATTACAAGGAACTTAAGAAAACTATGCAAAGGGAATGCCGTAAAACCTACCAGACCTACATCTCAGATCTGATATGTGGAGAAGGTCCCAGTGGAGGCAAGAGATTTTGGACATTCATTAAGAATAAGCGGTGCGACAACTCTGGAGTATCCCCACTCTTGAGAGATGGCGTCCTCCGATGTGACAGCAAAACAAAGGCTGCTGTCCTGAATGATCAATTCTCTTCAGTCTTTACAAAAGAAGACATAGACAACATTCCTGACATGGGAGCTAGTCCACACCCGAAGATCTGCAACATTGAAATTGGTTCTGAAGGAGTCTGGAAACTGTTGTTCAAGATCAACCCATACAAGGCACCAGGACCTGACGGCCTTCCTGCACGTATCCTGAAGGAGTGTTCTACAGAGCTTGCACCTGTCCTTTCTTTACTGTTCCAGTCCACCCTACATCAAGGTGCAATTCCATTAGACTGGAAGGCTGCATTCATCACACCAATCTTCAAGAAAGGTAACCGGCACGAAGCCTGCAATTATAGACCAATTTCATTGACCTCACTTGTGTGCAAAACCCTTGAACACATCATATTCTCAGAAATCATCAATCACCTGGAATCTAACAGTATCTTGTCTGAAAAGCAACATGGTTTCAGAAAATTCCACTCCTGTGAGTCCCAACTGCTACTGACCATACACGACCTTGCCAAAGGGATTGACAACAAACAGCAGATAGATGCAGTACTGTTAGACTTTTCAAAGGCATTTGATAAAGTACCACATGAAAGACTCTTGAGAAAACTAGCCTTCTATGGCATCCAAGGAAATCTTCTTGGTTGGATCAGAGCCTTCCTTAAAGATCGTGTCCAACAGGTGGTGCTTGAAGGAACTACCTCTCTCCCAGCTAATGTCAACTCGGGCGTACCTCAAGGGACTGTACTTGGCCCGCTTCTCTTCTTGGCCTACATCAACGACCTTCCTAACTGTGTCCAGTCGGAGGTGCGGATGTTTGCCGACGATTGTCTTCTCTACCGACACATCAGTTCGCAATCTGACGCAGACGCACTCCAAGAAGATCTCACTAACCTGCAAGATTGGGAAGCCAAGTGGCAGATGTCTTTCAATCCATCGAAGTGTGAAGTTCTGAGAGTGACCAATAAGGTGAAAAATTTCATCAAATCGCCTTATTCTCTTCATGGAGTTGAACTTCCAGCTGTTGACAATGCCAAGTACCTCGGAGTACACATCAACTCCAAGCTCAGCTGGAAGACGCATATTGACAGTACATGTAAAAAAGCAAATAGTACACGAGGATTCCTCCAGAGAAACCTGTATGGCTGCCCCAAGAAAATCAAGGACCAGGCCTACAGGACATATGTACGACCTATCCTTGAGTATGCAGCAACAGCCTGGGATCCTCACTACCAAGACTACATCTGGAAACTTGAAATGGTTCAGAGGCGTGCTGCTCGGTTTACACTTGGAGACTACCACCCCAGACACAGTGTCACCGAAATGCTTCACTCATTGAAGTGGCAGTCTCTCGCTGAAAGGAGAGCTCATCTGAAAGTGATCATGCTCTACCGTATTCTTCATGGACTGATTGCCATCCCACCTGAACCACCTTACCTCTACCCAGCACTACGATCATCTGGACGACGACATACTCAATATCGACAACAATTGTGTAGGACCTCTGGGTTTCAGAACTCCTTCTTTCCTAGTGTTGTACGCCATTGGAACCAGCTCCCTGCCAGTGTAACATCTGCTTCTTCTCTAGAACAGTTTAAGAGGCAGCTGGACGGGATAACGCTGCTCCAGGCTTAGATGGAAAAGGAGTTAGTTTTTACTTGCACAAGGAGCACTTTTACCTAATATGTACATACACCTTTAACCTCATAAGCATATTACTGAGGTTTGGCAATGCAGCATGGCACACTAGTTTTTCAGCACTGCACAAAGTACGAAAATACTCTACCCAGAGGTCTGTACTACACCCGGAAGAAGAAGAGCCTGCACGAACTTCGCTCGAGGTAGTCTTCAACTAGATAGGAATAACCGTTGTTTCTGGGGATTTATTTAACAATTTCTGACATTTTACTATAATCCCCATTCACTAACGGTAGTGTGTTAGTGCGAGCCTGCATGTGTAATCTGGGGCCCATTGCAGAAAGAGTTGCAATCAATCGCAACTCTAGAAATCATGCGCAACTCTAAAAATCAGGCGCAACTCTAAAAATCATTCGCAACTCTAAAAATCATTCGCAACTTGATTTTCAACCAATCAATTGCGCGCATTTGGGACTTGCGATTGATTTTTTGGCTTGTGTTTAAACGCAACTCTTTCTGCAACGGGCCCCAGGTCAGCAATTCGGGCGACCGGGTTTTGTCCAGATTTTTATTTTTTTCTAATTCTAAATGACATTATATTATCTTGAACGAAGGCCGACTATTTTCGTTAGACTCTAATCTTGATACAATATAAGTTCTAAAAAAATATCGAAAATATACGTTACCGATGATTTATTCTTTATTTTTGTAATTTTCTGCCGGAGAGGAAAAAATGGCAGCCGTGTGTTGCTGCCCTCTACGTTCAACGAGTTGTGCTTTTATCAAGGCTTTCCGATTAAATTTTCGATATCCTGGCCAATCAATGCAATGCGAGCGACAAGTTCCGAACGCACGCCCTTCTACAAAGCAGCGGCACAAATCGCGATATATAGCGACTGGTAAATACGTCTGTAAGGATGATGACGTCATCCAAGATGGCAACTTACGTTGACCGACGAAAGGATCGAAGATGACTATGTTTCGATCATCATTTGAAAGGAATTAGCGGTAACTGCGGTCAGAGCTGAGGTACCGGTACGATATTTCTGAATTTTATATATTTTTTCGTAAGTTTGAATGTAGGCCCTACTTTCTTTTTTATAATGTGACATTTTATGTACAAAAAACAATCAAAAAATCTGGTTTCCGCCAAATGTTAGATCTAACGTTAGGCCTACTGCTAATACGTTGGCTGTATATACGGGCCAACAACTCTTCAGTCTATGTTATGTATACTAGTAAGTATTGGTGAGTGGAGCTGGAGCCAACGCAGTTCAGCGGAACAACCAAAAATACAGAGTCAGAGAGCTTTTGTTTTGGTCTAGTCTTCAGTTCAACATGCCTGGCAAAAACCACTCCTAGTACCAATGAGGTCCAAACATTAACATGTATGGACCTCATAGGCGACATTACCCAAATTATGGGTTGGACAATGCTGTTCTGATTTCCAACCCAAGACTTTGGTAAATGTACACCTTAATACAAGTTAGAGTTATCCGATATACCTTTCATTCGGACGGCAAACCTTTATTTAGTTGTAAAAATAGTTGAAATTAAAATCGATTATTGTTAAACTTACATTTCAGGCCCTTTTTGTTGATTTTCGGTGAGCGTTCCACACAGCTGCGACGAGTGATCAACTCCGAAGTGATACGCGTACTGGTCAGCTGATCGGTCAGGTGATCGGTTGGTTATCTTTTTGTCAGACGTTCATAATTTATGTTAAGCGTATCAATCTTCAGTATCTTGATTTCAAAGCATCAGTATTGCAGAGAAAAGTCATTATTGATTGGAATCAGTGGCGGGGGGGGGGGGGGGGGGGGGGTGGGGTGAGCATTTCTGCCCGTTCCCCCTTTTGAGATTTATAGTAAACATTTTGGAATTAAATATTTTGTTAATACTAGTTATGTGCCCTCCCCCCCTCCCTTATGAGAATCACAGCATTATTTGTAATGGGGATATTTCGTTCATATTCTTTTCTCTTTTTTGCCTTTTTTTTGCTTTTCAAATTTTACTGGGAACAAATTAACAATATGACTTTCTATACATCACTTTTAGGGACAAACTTTTTATGGGGGTGGGGGCTTGCCAAATATAACGGTGGAAAAAGTGACCTTCTTTTTTAGTGACAACTTTATAAAAAAATTGTCAAATTTTACGCGAGACAAAATGACCTTCGATCATTGCTATAGTTAAAACCTTTTTTTTTTTTTTTTTTTTTTTTTTTTGGGGGGGGGGGGTTGCCAAATATCACGTGGACAAAATGACTTTCCCTTTTCTTATTTTTGTGGGGGGGGGGGGGCTTGCCGAATATTACGCGGACAAAATGACTTTCATTTTGAGTGACCATTTTTTTTTTAACTTGTCAAACTTTACGCGAGACAATATAATGACCGGTTTTTTTTTTTTAGTAAGAACCTTTTTTGGGAGTTGTCAAATTTTACTTGAGAAAATTCACCCCACCCCCCCCCCTACTTAATTTGGAAAATCTTGGATGCGCCTCTATATAGTTTGAATCATAATGAAGATTAAGATCATGCGTATATATAGCTTACATCCACGGCAGAGGCGTAAACCGCCGGGGGCATGCAGGCTGGCCCTTGATCCCCGGTCCAGTGGATTTCACCCAAAAAAAACGGGATAAGAGAAAAGGAATGAAGGAAGGAAAAGAAAGAAAGAAAGAAAGAAAGACAGAAAGAGAAAGGGAAGAGAAATAAAAGGCCATAAAAAAGCAAAAGGAAAGAAAAATGCATGCGAGAATAATTCCGAATGTTATGTCAAAATCTATTGCAAAATTGATATTTGTAATAAAAGTGACAAAGGTTTTGCTCGCTCGCCTCTTCATCTGGTAGGCGCGTAGCTAGTGGCGGTGCCCCCCGAAAAGGTCCCTCCCCCCAAAAAAATAAGGAGGGAATAGAGAAAATAAAAAGCGAAATGAGAAAAGGGGGATGTATATAACTTAGTTTATAATTGTTTTTCCTTTTTGGGGGGGGAAGGGGTCAAAACATTAACGTTATGTTTTTCTATAAATAGGTCTAATTGCTAAATATCCAGAGTTATCGAGACCCACCTGCTGATATTGCACTGGGGGTACACGATGGAAGGGTTAGGCCTAGGGGCCCCCGAAAGTTCTACAACCAAGATAAAAAAGAAATGAAGGGAATTAATGAAAAGAAAAGGAAAAGTGTAAGTTAAGATATCTATCTCAAATTTAGATTTGCACGAAAAGTTTTTTTCTCGCTTGCTTCACTCGCTTGGAACATATAAAGCAACTTTATTCCCACGTGCCATGTATGCCTACATTGGCCCTCTTTCTTTCTTTTATTTTATTTTTTTTTTACTCATCACGCTACCGTACTGCCACACACGGGTTTGCCCTAATGATCGTGGACAATCATAAAAAATATCATTTTCATACCATGTGACTGGGAAATTTTTGGCTCCACCCCCCCCCCTCTCGATCCCTGTATCGATTTTGACTTGATAGGGGCCTATACCTGATGGAATTAGCTTCATTCAATATAAAATCATAACGGATAGAACGCCTTGAATACAGGCCAAACAGCCTAACGACATTGCCGTGTCACGTGACAACCAGTATTAAACGAGAATATGCACAACCCTATCTATGACTATGGCGACAAAATTTGCCGCAAAAGTTGAGCAAGTTCTGGACAAAAAGGCTTCAATACCCCAAGAAAAGACCAGGCGAGTACTATTTATACATTTTTTCAATTTAGTAATATCTAGAGTCTAATTTAAGAACATATTTCGTCATGGAGCTCCATGGTAAGATCAAGTAATTTAAGTCCAACATTTAATTCGCGTGCACTCACTTTTTTAACACAGGAATTAATACTTAGCCTTGGTGCTTAGAGTGGCAAAAACAAAACAATGCGTGGCACAAATAGGGTATCAATGGAAAGCTGATGAGTTTCTCTTTCATATCCATGCAGAATAATTTCACAAAATTTAGTATGATTCGAAAATCAGCCCTCTAGATTTGGATTACATTTTTTCTGAAACGTACAGTAATATTATAATACAACAAAGAAAATAGTGTTCGGGACCGAAGGCGAAATCAGATGGATAATCAGCGATCGGAGTTGCGAAACAAAACCCCTCTCTTTTATCTTATCCTCTTCACCAAAAATTACATTTACCGAAATTGATGAATTACATAAAATATCAATAACATATAACACGTACAAGATTAAAAAACAGCTGCGAAAACTGATTAGAGTGTAACATTACATACCTCCACTCCACCGCGGATCGGGAAAGCGACTTTGTAAATGAAAATTTATTGACATTTATTTCTTATGCAAAAATTACTGCAATTAACGTAGAGGGCAGCAACACAAGAAAAACTCTGACAAAATGATGCCGTGGCCGAGTGGTCTATAAGGCGCCCTTAGACCATGAAAGTTAGGGGTTCGATTCCTGGCACGGTCCTTGACCAATGCAATTTTATGATACATTTGTCTTTTATCTTTCATCAAATAAATGAATATGCTTTTTGCATTATTGATACCAACGTGTGCCCGTGTAAAAAAAAAAGCCACTGAAACAATACATGTACGTAGTTCAGTGTACGAATTAATTAAGCTCACTAACAGTTCTCTTTTGTGAGAGCGAATGTCATACCGCGGGGGAAGGGTGGGTGGATGGCCATGGCCCTGGGAAAGGGGCACCAACAAGATTTTTCTTAGGGTGCTGCGTACGTTATACACCCACTAGCGTACCTACGGGGGGGGGGGCAGACTGCCCCCCCCCCTGACGAGTCACAACCCATGCAAGGGACATATCTGCCCCCCCCCCCCCCTGACGATTTTTTTTTGTTTTTTTGCTTGTCAAATTTTTTGGCGGAATTTGCCCCCCCCCCTGTGGAAAATCCTAGGTACGCCACTGTATACACCATAGGCAGCACCCTGGATATCAAGTTGTTAAGTTGAAATGTTAGTATTGAATCAAAATCAACTTCATTTTAGAGTGTTTTTTGTGGTAACCACATACATGACATATAATCACAATATTTGTAACTATTTGAAACTCTTCGAAAATAATAAACATTGAAAACAAACAAATAAAAAAAGTAAATTGATGACATTTTTATGCTGCTTGTCAACTATTATTTGCTGACCGAAAAGGGACCGAAATGCATCTTCATTTTGGAGTGAAAACTTTTAGGGCCTACTAAAATCGGGACTAAAATGACTTTTTAGGCCATAATAATGTAGTCCACTTTCACTTTTAAATTGCCAACCATTGTAACTCGTACACAACAAGTTTCAAGGCAAGTATTTTACTTAAAGAAAAAAAAACCAATTCAAACAATTGACAGACTGAACTTGAAACTAATTGAATTAAGTCAATTTTTTCCTCTCCGGCAGAAAATTAAAAAAATAAGGAATAAATCATCGTATATATTTTCGATATTTTCTTAGAACTCATAATAGTATCAAAAGAAAGATTAGAGTCTAACGAAAATAGTGGGCCTTCGTTCAAGATAATATAATGTCATTTAGAATTAAATTATTTTACGCCCCCTCCATATTATTATTATTTCTATTATTACTATTATTATTATTATTATCTTGTTTGTAAGAATAAAGTCAAGAATTAAGATCGCAAGAAATTATTTTACGCCCCCTCCATATTATTATTATTTCTATTATTATTATTATTATTATCTTGTTTGTAAGAATAAAGTCAAGAATTAAGATCAAAAGAAATTATTTTACGCCCCCCTCCATGTTGGCAAAAGTTGGATCCGCCCATCGTATGATACATGGATATAATAAATAATAAATTCAGTTCACTATTAATTCTCTGGTTTATATAGGCCTATATTTATATAGGCGCCTCTCCGCATATAGGTATACACACTCTCAAAACATATCAGTAAAAAATGACTAAATACTGTCAGCTTGGTGCCACTGTTGTTCTATAGTCAAATATGACTAGAATAACAGTTGCACCAAGCTGACTACTTATCTCGTCAATTTGACTATAGTATTATTAGCAAAATAACTAAGAGACAAATGAAAAGATCGATCCTCGATCTTTTGTTGATTCCTGGCCAGTCAGCGCAACAACTTCAACTCAAGTTATACAAGATTAAAAAGCCTAAAGGACTCGACTCTTAAAGGCCAAGTCCACCCCAGAAAAGGTGATTTGAATTAATATAGAGGAAAATCAGCCATAAATAATATTTACATTTTCATCAAAATCGGATATAAAATAAGAAAGTTATGACATTTTAAAGTTTCGCCTATTTTGCACAAAACATATGCACAAAACATAATTATGTACTATCACCTAATTACGATATTTACGATACGTTAATAATACCGATATAATTATGTCCAAAACAAATTATCCTTGTACATATCAACTATTTTCTACAATTGTAAATTTAATAGGCCTACTCCACTCCATATAACTTATGAATGTATGAATTAAGTATTATTATTGTTTAATGAATAACACATACGCAATTCTTAATATGTTGAAATATCATTATATTAATATACTTTTTTTATTGTTATAGAATTAATACGTACTCTCTTATTCAAATTAGATCTTTAAAAGTTTCATTTTCTATTTCATGTATGTATCTTTGTATGGTTTTATTATTACACCCTGCCAATGGCACAATGATTATGTTGTTATAGTTCTGTGCCATTGACCTGGGTTGAATATATAACTTTTTTTGATTAATAAAGATGAAACATATATACTCACATGCAAATGAGAGCCGGTGTCCCTTATCATAGCTCACTCACTATTTCTTTTAATTAATGCCACTTTATATGTTTGTCATTTTTGCCTCCGACGAAGATTCTGCTAGGATCGAAAGCTTAGGCCCCTTTTGACTTTCTTCTTTTAATTATTGTCTGAATTGTACAATATTTCATTTTTCACAGATTTGACAATATAAGGACCAACTTGACAGAACCATCAATGGTAAAAACTAAAACAATGTTAATTCCACTTAAGGAGGAAGAAAACTTTGTTTCATGGAGAAAATTAGAATACATGGGCGGAAATCCCAGGGGGACGCGTCCTCCCTACCAAAAAAAAATAGGGGGGGGGACACAATATCAAATGTTCCCCTACTCTTTTTTGTTCTTTTATGATGAAGAAAAATACATCACTCACACTCGAAATAATACGTTATTTTGGACTAAATGACCAGGGCCCTGGGAACGATTTTTTTTTGCTGGGGGTACTGAATTAAATTTGACAAGCAAAAAAAAAAAAGCCGTGTTGTTGCCAACAAATTTGACAAGCAAAAAAAAAAAAAGCTTTCACTACAAAATGTGCGTAATTTTCCCTATATCTTTGCGAATAAAAAGCCGAATATGCCATACCTACCAGATTTCCTGGGGGTGGTGCGTATGGAGAATAATCAGAGAATAATACACGCAGCACTCCCTGGGAAAATCTCGGGGGTGCTTCAGCTAGCACCCCCGCTTCACAGGGCCATGTAAATGACCTTACATTTTGGGTGAAAACCTTTTTTTTTTTATCTTGTCAATTTTTTTGGTTAAAATGACCTTACATTTTGGGTGATATCCTTTTTTTCCTTGTCAAAGTTTCCGGCACCTGGTCCCCTACCTTGGGGGACAGATTTCCGTCCATGTTAGAATATTTTATATATCAGATAATAAAATACAAAAGAAATAGTGAGTGGGTGACACCATCAGTCCCTTCATGTGCATACCGACCACGATGTGCATTAAACTGTTTTTGTAAAATTAACCGAAACTTAAAAAATGTAGTAACTTTCTTATTTTACATCCGATTCATGAAATTTTCAGTGTCATGCTTTTTTTATTTTTCTCTTTTTATTCAAATCAACATTTTGTTGGGGTGGAATTGCTTTTTAAAAACTGAAAGATTCCTAGCTATAGCATAATTCCCATACCCATTAGTTAAATGGACATTTTATTTAGTTGTATTGAAAAACAAAATATCTTATACAAACAATTAATTATGAGTGTTTAGAACATTTAGAGACAAAACAAAAGATAAACCAAATGAAAAAAAAGGAAAACATATATCACATTGTTTATGCAGCTATAACAAGGGGCCCGTTTCACAAAGGACTTGCAACTGTTGTAACTTTGCCATCATGGCAACCAGTGGCAACAGGGCTCAGCAGCCAATCAAAATCAAGGTTGCCATGGTAGTTGCCATAATGGCAAAGTTACAACAGTTGTTACTCTTTATAAAACGGGCCCCAGTTCATTTTGTTTGTCTTACACACCTGATTATTATGTTTATATAACTTTCGTAATAAAGAGAAATTAAGTTAAAAGAAAAAAATAAACTTTCTGTCCGAGAGGAGGTGAAAGGGACTTTGAGGCATTAACATGTAATTTTGAAATTTGTATAAAAATAAAAATCAGACTCGATGGGCAACTGCGTTAATTAAGTGGACAATGTTCACTCAAGAATGGATAGTTTTCAAACTTTTTGGTTTGCAATTTGAAAGTCGAGAATCTAAAAGCAAAAGAGGGCGGGATCGAAGGAAATCTTCAACTTTTTTGAAGAGCCAATCAGGTGAGCGTTTCATGAAAGGACTTGTCAGACGTTTTATCTGACAAGTCCTGTTTTAACCGACAGTATCCATAGTAACAGTACTTCTCAGCCAATCAAAGTCAAAGAAAGATGTCAGATCTGACATTTTGTCGGACAAAAATGTTGATGAAACACTCCCCAGGAAACAAATTTTTCACTGTTGTAATGGTAGTTGACATTCCAGCAAGAGTTGCTATAGACTATATTATAGCAACTTTTTATGAAATGGGAGCAGGGGAGTGTTTCATCAACATTTTTGTCCGACAAGTTGTCAGATCTGACATCTTTCCTTGATGTTGATTGGCTAAGAAGCACTGTTACTATGGTAACTGTCGGATAAAATGGGAATTGTCGGATAAAACGTCTGACAAGTCCTTTCACGAAACGCTCCCTGGGGAGTGTTTCATGAAAGGACCAATAGATCCGCGCCTATATTTTTTAAGTTCTTTCCATTGTTCTTTTCTTTAAAAGGATGGCCCGAGATGAAAATATTTATATCTAAATAAATAGAGTAAAATTCACTAAGCAAATTGTTGAAAATTTCATCAAAATTGGTTAACAAATAACGAAGTTATTGAAATTTAAAGTTTATCAAATTTTGTGAAAACAGTTATTATGCACATCGTCATGAATATTCATTAGGTGGGCTGATGAAATTGTCATATCCCCACTTTCCTTTTTCTTATGTTATTGCATGAAATCATAATTTTTACATTTTTTCATACATGTGTAAATGATGTGTCTCCATTATGATTAAATAAGTTGCGGCAATAAACAACTATTGCACTTAATCAGTTGAAATCTAATTGTTTTAGTTCTTGGTAGAATTTTTTTTTAATAAACCTAATTTCATGTACTAGTAACAAATACAAAAGAAACAGTGGGGATATGACATCACCAGCCAACCTAATTCATGAAGACATGCCTAGAACTGTTTCACCGGAATAATGAAATATCTAAAATTCAATAACTTCGTTATTTGCTATCAGATTTTAATCAAATTTTCAGCATTTTGCTTTGTGAATTTTACCCTATTTATTGAGATATAAAATATCTCAGGGTCTCCAGCCTGGACCATCCCTTTAACTCTCCCTCTGTTTGTGCATGTTCTGCATTTCTTGTTGCTCTCCGATTGTTCAAGTTCTTAATTACTCTACTAGACCCCTAAGAGTTTCAGATTTTCTGAAACGGAAAAGGCTATTTCAGTTTTTTAACGGAAAATCACGGTCTCTTAATTCGTTCTTTTCTCATTTTGTTGTGTCAGATTCTTCTCTCGATCTCGCGCTCCCTCTAAAGTTCACTGACCGAACAGTGTGAGGTAGGCATGGAATCTTCGGACTTTTTTCAGTGAGACAGAGCTTTTCTCGACATTATCAATGAATGGTAAATACTTTTGCTTTTCATTTGATAAATAAGCATTAAGGCTAACAATTAGATGTGAAGTATTAAACTTCTTAAACCAACATTTAGTAATGGGATTGATATTTTCAATGGATTCACGCACAAAAAATTCACCTTGGTCCCGTATTGTAGAGTTTTATGTTGGAAATTAAAAAAAATATCGCCTACCTTCTTCTTCTTCTTCTTCTTTCCTTGGTTGGCAACCAGTCAGGATTGACTATTTTTGCCACAGCTTTTGTTCATTTTCAGTAGCTTATTATAATTTTTTTCCCTTCTCTCTTTTAATATTGTTTTTCTTTTTCCTTCATTTTCTTTTCTGTTATTTTCTTCTTTTTTTTCTTCTTTTTCCTTTTCATGTTATTTTTTTTCTTTTCTTTTTTGTCTTCTCTTTTCTTTTTTTCTTTTCTTTTCTTTTCTTTTTTTTTCTATTTTTTTTCTTTTTCTTTTCTTCTTATTTTTCTTCTTTTGTCTCTTTTTTGTATTCTTTTTCTTTTTTTTCTTTTCTTTTCTTTTTCTCTTTTTTCTTTTTATTTCTTTTTCTTTCCCTTCCTTTTCTTTCTTTCTTTATTTTTCTTTTGTATGCGTTCTTATTCTTGCAGCACGTTTGATATTCTTCTGCTACAGTAAGCTGCAACAGAGAAAACAAAAGAAAACTAGATTTGTGGCCTGATAAAACTTCAGGTTTCGGGAAACCGAAACTAAAGTATGAGATGAAAGTGCAAAAAACAAACAAAAACAAAACAAAGACAAAACCAAAAATTTGAAAAAAAGAACTAAACAAACCAACAAATAAACAACCAAACTTCTCTCTTCATCCTTATCTCCTTTCTGTCCCCCTGACAAAACGCCAAATTAAAAAAAAAAAAAACTCGGATAATTAGCAAAAGGAAAGAAAGGAGGATATATTTTTTTTTTCTTCTTTTTTTTTTCCTCATTCAGATTTATATAGTCGTTTCGTTCTGAGCACGAAACGGACTAGTGCAGATTGGGATTCTACCTTAGTACTCTTTAAGAGATCCATTATTTTTTGGGGGGTTGATAGATTTGTTTCTGTAAGTAGCATGGCTCTCTCTATTATATATTTGGAACATTCGATTAAGAAATGCTCAACTGTTTCAAATTTTTTAGGCTGACATGTATCACAAAGTCCCGTGGGGTGTATATTAAGTCTTTATAAATCGTAGTTCAATCCTATTACGCCAAAACGGAGTCTGTGGATAATGGTTTCGTGGAATCTAATTAGGGAACAAAAAAATGGAGAATTAACAGTGGGATGGTATAATTTTAGTAGGCGGTGGGATTCATTCCATCTTTTTTGCCATTCTAGATTGTATCTTTTGAAAATGAGATGTTTTATTTCTGTTAAAGATAATTTGTTGTTGATTTCGATTTTTTTCTTCAATGCATTTTTTGCTTTCATGTCCGCCATCTCGTTCCCACTAATACCGCAGTGGCTGGGGATCCATTCAAAGTTTATATCTATGCCTAAATATGTTAGATTTGTTAGTAGGGTAAGAATTTCTGAGACAAAAGGTACTTCTTTTTGTTCTGATATTGCTACGAGGGAGCTTAATGAGTCACTAAATATTACTACTCCTACGTATATATCAAGATTTTCTAACCAGTGGAGGGCTAAGATAATTGCTGCTAATTCAGCTCTATATGATGAAGTATAATCAGTGAGGCGTTTAGACTGGGAGTAATGGAAAGCTGGAGCGTAAAAGGAGGCAGCACAGGCTCCAGTGACGGGTTCTTTGGATCCATCTGTGTAAATATGGAGTTGATTTGACCATTTTGAGTTAATAAGATTGAGGCTTTTTTGTTTTTGGTATAATGGATGGTCATGTTTATTTAATTCCTTGTTCAGTTCTACTGAAACCTTCGGGCGTTGAAAAAGCCATGGAGGAAAAGCGTATATATATGATTCTACAGAATAGTTTATTTTTTCTGCTCTGATTCCAAAAGGTTTATTATTTTTTTGAGTTTTGGATAAATCGAATTGCCAGCATGGTTTTATATTAAGCAAAATTGGATGGTCTTCATGTGTTTCAATCTTTGTCCTGAACTTATCTGTGAGTGCTCTTCTTCTCAGGTCGAGGGGCATTTCCCCGAGTTCAGCCTGTAGGGCTTCTAGTGAAGTAAGAGGGAGCCCTCCAACACAAATCCTTAATGCTTGATATTGAATTGCATCTAATTTTGCTTTCATTGTTTGGGATGCACTATTATAAGCCTCGCACCCATAATCCATTAGCGATCTTATTATTGCCCTATAAACAATGAGGAGGGATTTGGAGGAGCTTCCAAATAATGTTCCAGTAAGGCTTCTGAGAATGTTCAGTTTCCTTTTACACCTTGTCACTATATCCTCGATATTGGCATGCCATGTAAGTCGGTGATCAAAAGTGACACCTAAAAACTTTTTAACAGAGTTGAAAGTTAGACGATTCTCTCCTAGTTTTATCTCAGGGCAATTATTTTGGGGAGCTTTTGTAAATAAAACCAGAGCGGTTTTATGAGAGGAGAGACGGAAACCCCATTTATTAAACCATTCGTGTAATTTATTAAGATATTCTTGAATTTTGTTTGAGGTTACATCTAATTGATTCCCGGACATCCAGACTGCTATATCATCTGCATATATAGATGTGGTGACTGGATTGATGATAGGGATGTCCCTCATCATGATATTATATAATATGGGACTAAGAGTACTTCCTTGTGGGAGTCCGTTTTGCATTACATATATTTTTGATTCACTCTTTCCAATTGTAACTTGAAATGTTCTATTTGAAAGGTAGTTGTAGAGAAAAGTTAGCATTTTACCCTTTATACCACACTGCAATAATTTGTAAATTAGACCTTTTATCCACAATCTATCGTACGCCTTTTCGACGTCTAAAAATAGAGCCAAAGTATGTTCTCCATTGTTAATAGTTTTTTGAATAGTGTTTTCCAAATCAACAATACTATCAGTGGTGTTGTGGTTTTTTCGGAAGCCGCTGATTATGGGAGGCAAAATATGATGTTTTTCAATGTACCATTCAAGTCTTCCTTTAACCATGCGTTCAAATATTTTGGAGAAGCACGAAGAAAGAGCTATAGGTCTATATGAAGAGACAAGTTTAGGATCTTTCTTTTCCTTAAGAATCGGAACGAGAGTAGAATGTTTCATTTCATGTGGTATATCTCCCGAGTCCCAAATTTTGTTCATTATTTTCAACATTACTTTTTTAGATTTAAGAGGAAGATTTTGATAAACGATATAAGGGATGTTGTCTTTACCTGGGGCTGAATTTTTGCAGGTTTTGAGAACCTTTTCTAGTTCCAAAATTGTGAAAGATTCATTTATTACATGATCTAAACCTTCAGATTGTGCCTGAAAAATCTCAAATTCAAGGTTGGGTAATTGTTTTTTTGTTGGAAAGGTAGATGATCCTATTTCCTGAAAATGATTACCTAATAATTCTGATTTGTCTGGATCTTTTGTTATTACCTTGTTATTTTCAATAAGTGCCGACATTCTGTTAGATTTCTTGCTAGTTATGCCGTTCATCCGTTTGATTGTTGCCCATATTTTGCCTTCGGGAACGAAACGGTTGAGTTTTTTGCAGAATAAATCCCAATATTCCTTTTTCGTTTTACGTAGAATTTTTTGTGCTTCTGCCTTTTTTTCCTTGAAAGAGGCAAGATTTTGTACAGATATATGTCTTGTTAGTTTATTTTTAGCTCTATTCCTCGCTTTTATGCTTTTGGTACATTCGGGAGTCCACCAAGGAATAGGGTTATGCTGTGTTTTTGTGTTAGAAGGAACTGTCTTAAGAATAACATCTGTAAGACTTTTTATGAAAAAAGTATAAAATTCTTGAGGACTTTCAAAATTTATGAATTCATCCATCAATTTTTCACACTTCTTTGCGAAATCAGCCCATTTTGTATTTTTGAAAGACCAAAATTTCCTATGAGTAGAATTATCTTTTCGAGGTGCGGTGTCTTTAGAGATATCCATAAAAAGCTCTATCGATATAGGGAAATGATCACTGCCAAAAGAATTGTTGAGGACCTCCCAGGAGCATCAGTTCGATAAAGCTGGGGAAGTTAAACTAAGATCCAAATTGGACATTTTTCCAGAGAGAGGATCAAGTCTTGTTCCTGAAAGATCGTTTAATATAACTAAATGGTGTTTATTAATGAAATCTTCTATGATAAGTCCGTTATGATCATTTTTCACACTGCCCCAAAGGCTGTTATGGGAATTAAAATCTCCTAGTATGAGAAACCTATCAGTACCACAGGCTACAGTTAGTAATTTATTTAAAATATTTTCATTTAATTTTTGACATGGATTGTAAAAATTGACTATGCCAATATGGGACTCGCCAAAATACACTTTAATATGTTGGATTTCATGTTCCTTATCAAAATGAGGGGTTAAGTAGTCGACCGTGTTGTGGATGTAAAATGCACACCCTCCTCTATTTTGATTCATACGGTTCCTGGGTATACATGTACATGTATAATTGGGAATGTTAAAAATATGATCTTCCCCGAACCAAGTTTCTTGTATGCAAATAATGTGATAGAATAAATTGTGAGGATTGCTTAGGTATCTAATAAGTTCACTGCCATGGCAGTGTAGGCCCTGTGCGTTCCACTGCAATATTGCTAGGGACGCCATGATAAGAAAAGAACTAGCTACCTCCTTCTGCCTGTGGGGTAGGGGTAGATCCACTTCTTAGCAATCGTCCAGTTACCGATTCCACCAGAGCTAAAACTTCATTCTTTGTTTTTCCTTCCACAAAAATGAATATAAGATAGGTAATAAAATTTATAATCTGTTCATTGTCTGCTGTTGTTAAAAAATTACCTTCCGTTTTAGGCTCGTATCTATGTTCTTCTTTTGTATGTTCATAATTAAGATCCATTGGTACTTCTGTTTGTGGTGCAGCCTTTTGGGGGAGGGGTTCTTTTGGACGGACCATCGGAGGGGCGGATTTAGTTTGAGCTACAAGGGGATCAATTTGGTGCTTGTTAGTAGAGTCTACATTATGAGGCGTGGTCAAGTTATTTTCTGCTGTTTTTTCTTCATTAGCGAGCATTTTTGCGGCGTTAGCATAAGTTATGTTCTTAGTTACTTTTATGTGTTGTATTTTCTGTGCCTTTTTAGCCACAGCGCAGCCATTGTATGCTGCAGAATGTCTGCCCCCGCAATTGATACATTTCCTATCTTCTTTCTTTTGACATTCCTCAAAAGTATGTGCTTCTCCGCACCTTACACAACGTATCTTTGCTCTGCATTGAGCTATGCCGTGGCCAAACCGTTGACATTTGAAGCATCTTGAAGCACGGGGTACAAAGATCTTAACTGGGAAAATTTGAAAACATAAGTTTACTTGTTGGGGTAGATTTGTTTTATTGAATGTTAGAATCACACTTTTGAGGGGTACCTCTTCGATGGGGCCATTTTCATTTTGTTTTGTTTTCTTAGTAATTCTCTTTGCAAAAGAAACTCCTTGGGTCTTTAGCTCTTGCTTGATTTCCTCTTCTGAGATAGCTGTAGAGACCCCATGAATAACGCCCTTCACTCCGGCTCGCTTTTCTTCTATTTTTACTGGGATGTTGCCAATTTGGGTTATTTGTTGAAGAGCGGTCATTTGCTTTTGGTTTTTGCACTTGACAATAATGCAATGAGGGAGAGAGATAATATTGTCAATTGGATTGGGACAAGTGCATTTAATTGCTCTTGCTATTTCTATGGGATTAACGTTGTTGAAATTCTTGTTTTTTTCTATTGGGCTAATATACAGAGTAAAATTTACCCTTCTGTTTGTGGATGGGGTACTGTGTATCGTAAAAGTTGTGTTGCTTGTACTATCTGACGAAGATTCCGCCCTGGGCGTGATATTTTCCACGTCCAAGCTTCCTTCACGTCTTCGTTTGCCGCGAAATTTGATTTTAGGTGATCGTGCGTACGTGACAGTCCGGAATTCATCGTCAGTGGTATCTTGCAATGGCGGTCCCGTTTTCGCGTGACCCTCTGCCATGATTGGTCCGCCGCTACAGGGCGGGGTATTCAAAATAATACGTGTTAGCCTATGCGTTAGTGTGTGCGGAATGGGAATTAGTTGAGGGCCAACAAATCCTGCTTACCTTTGCTTTCTCTTTGCAGAAGAAATCCAAATATTGGTCCGAAAAGATCCGTAAAAGATGCGGTTCGATGAAAAAATAGCAATTCTGATAATGAACACCAAAAATTGGAAGGAAATGAAGAGCTCCGCGAGAACCCTTCCTCTTCCGCGCGCGTCTACGGTCTCTTCTTCTACCTTGTCCTTGGACCTTGCTAGTCTTGTTCTTTCTTCCACTTTCAGGGCTCTTTTTTGCCTTAAATTTCAAGATGCCTATAGGTTAAATCTGGAAGGTATTGGGTAGATATTATTTTAATTTGTTTGTTTTGTGAGTTTTGACTAGCCTTTGCACTTGCACTTGCAGATTGAATTTGATTTTTATAATTAAACTGAGTACAGAGTAGGCCTAATCACCATCAATTTTCATCATCATCATCCATAAAGTGGTGCCAGGTAAAAATGGCAGAGGTAAAAATGGCAGAGGTAATAATGGCAGAGGTAAAAATGGCAGAGGTAATATTAATGGCAAAGGTAAAAATGGCAGAGGTAAAAATGGCAGAGGTATAATGGCAGAGGTAAAAAATGGCAGAGGTAATATTATTAATGGCAAAGGTAAAAATGGCAGAGGTTAAAATAATCATAGGTGTTTCTTAGGTACCATTTTATCGACCTGTTTTGAAGGAGAAGTTCACCCTGACAAATGATTTATAGTCGCGCATATTACTGCGTTCGAAAACAATTTCGTACCGTAAGACTTCCGCAATTCAGTTTCACAGAGCAATACATAGAAAAAGATTGAAAAACAAGGCGAAAAAATCCAACTTTTACCTTATTTATCTCTTAAATGACAGAAAATGCTTAAAATATCATATAACATATATAGTTTTGCATTAACGATTGATATAATTTATTTTCTAACGGAAATATGGGCCTGATTTTCCGAATTTCAATCTCAATCTCGTCCACTCCTTCGATCGAATGATGAGGTGTGGTGTATTGTGGGTGATCGTCGACGGCTAGTTCTCAAGGTACCCATGCGCGAGGTTTACCGTGAGTAGAGCCGTCGATCGGCAGCACATCGGTAGAACTTGATGAGCGTCACGATACGAACGCGAGCACATTATTATTAATGGAAAGTGCCATGGAACATGCAGCTAACAAGAAAAAATAGAATAAGTTATCAAACACGAATTTATTACCAACATCTGCTCAGATTTGATATAAAAAAAGCAAATAAAAACTTAGAATTTACTCATGATATGATATAAGAAAAAAATCACACAAATTTGTTCTTACATCATATAAATATAATCAAGGATATCTTTACCCGTCCGGCGCGCGTCCGGAATCATGATATAATTTGTCGCGCACGAAAATAATTGTTTTTCGTGGAGGGGTATGCGGCAAGTGCGATGCAAAGAAAATGGTTGGTAAATATAGAATAATTTTATCATATTCATAATTTTCATATTTGGAATAGCAAGAGTGAATTTTTCTTGATTGTATTTCCTCTAGTTGTCATTTTTAAAGCACTGAAATAAAGGTGTCCGGCAATAGGATACACTGCCATACTGTAAAAATAGCAGAAAAATATATTGGTGAAGGTTTAAGGAATATGAATGTTAGTTTTTGTCTCGCCTGCATAGCAGAGCGAGACTATAGGCGCCGCTTTTCCGACGGCGGCGTCAACATCAAATCTTAACCTAAGGTTAAGTTTTTGAAATGACATCATAACTTAGAAAGTATATGGACCTAGTTCATGAAACTTGGACATAAGGTTAATCAAGTATTACTGAACATCCTGCCTGAGTTTCAGGTCACATGACCGAGGTCAAAGGTCATTTAGGGTCAATGAACTTAGACCATGTTGGGAAAATTATTTTCAAAATCTTAACCGAAGGTTAAGTTTTTGAAATGACATCATAACTTAGAAAGTATATGGACCTAGTTCATGAAACTTAAGCATAAGGTTAATCAAGTATTAGTGAACATCCTGCTCGAGTTTCAGGTCACGTGACCAAGGTCAAAGGTCATTTAGGGTCAATGAACTTTGGCCAAGTTGGGGGTATTTGTTGAATTACCATCATAACTTTGAAAATTTATGGATTTAGTTCATGAAACTTAGACATTAGGTTAATCAAGTACCACTGAATATCCTGTGCGAGTTTCAGGTCACATGACCTGATGACCATGGTCAATGGTCATTTAAGGTCAATGAACTTTGGCCGTGTTGGGGGTATATGTTAAATTACCATCCTAACTCTGAAAGTTTATGGATCTAGTTCATAAAACTTGGACATAAGAGTAATCAAGCATCACTGAACATCCCCTGTGAGTTTCAGGTCACAAAACCAAGTCAAAGGTCAGTTAAGGTCAATAAACTTAGGCCATGTTGGGGTAATTGTTGAAGTGCCATCATAACTTTGAAAGTTTATGGATAGAGTGAATGAAATGTGGACATGGGTGTAGTTGACAGTCTTAAGTCTCTGTTCAAATGTCATTTATGGTCAATGAACGTGGTATTATGTCATTATATGAATGATGTTTTTGTTAATGATTATTTTATAGTAGTTTTCAAAGTTAGCACTGCTGCTATATAAAATTGCGTAATGCAGGCGAGACTGCCAGAGGCGTTCCACTTGTTTTTATCTGTGACGTCATATACAAGTAGCTGCCCAGTACTTTATGCACCAAAATGTATACTTTTCAATTTTTTAATCAGTGGGTCACCAATATATATATATTTTTTCATTTTCTGCTATTTTCATGATAAACTTAAGTTTATGTCAGGGTGAATTTCCCCTATTGTAAATTAAGTACAATATTTGGGATCCAAAGTGTGCTTCATATTCATGATATTCGAATATCAGAGGAGATATTTGACATGAGAAGGCCGTGCATGTAAGTCTAGGATAAAAATAAGAAATACCAAGTGTTATCAATTTGGTGCAGAAGATCTACATGTACATGTACAGTGTGATTTAAAAATGTTACCATTTCCATTAGTTCAACATTATAATTCTAATTTTCTTCTCAGAACATTTCTTATTTAATCTACTGTACATGGAGGGGCTTTTAGACTTTTTTTTGCATGGGGTTTAAGACTGGTCATTTATACCTCTGTCATTTTACCGCTGTCATTTCTACCTCTCGTGACCTCTGCCATTTTTACCTCTGCCATTTTTACCTTTGCCATTTTTATCTCTGCCATGTTTACCTCTGCCATGTTTACCTCTGCCATGTTTACCTCTGCCATTTTTACCTCTGCCATTTTTACCTCTGCCATTTTTACCTCTGCCATTTTTACCTCTGCCATTATTATTTCTGCCATTTTTACCTCTGCCATTTTTACCTCTGCCATTTTTACCTTTGCCATTTTTACCTCTGCCATTTTTACACCGAGCCATTAAAGTATGGTAGTGGATCATATTACCGAACACTTTTCATGAATTCAATCATATCTCAAACACATTATTCTCATAAAATTCATCAAACTTTCACCATAAATACACAATTACCTACAAAATATAAATATGTAAAAATTTTGCCGAAATCATTTTTCTTTTTTACGATATCAGCTTCCAATCGGACCCCTCTTCGCATGTGAAATATTTTTGTCACTTGAAAAAGGTATCGTATTACCGAACGTGTGTTTTCTATGGGAAAAATTGAGAAAACAACAAAATCACTGGTGAGCTATTTTGACCATAGTTTAATATTTTTAGAATATCAAGACTTTGAAAGTGTGTTTTTGACCATTTTTCATCATCTTTCTATTCAAGTTCCCTTTGGAAGGATGTTGCAAAGTTTTGAGCGTATGAAATTATTTTCTGACGCGTGCGATGCGCGCGTTCGGTAATACAAGGCTGTTCAGTAATACAATCACTCACTATACAGTCCACCAGGTTGGTGTATCATCGTACTTGTAGAATTGTGCAGGAGTATGTACAGTGCTGTGGAAAATCTATTCTATGTGTGGTTAAGAATCAGCGCAGTCTTAGCGCAATTGAGTCGACTCAGTCGAGACTGAGTGTCATTGATCTCTCTCCCTCTCTCTCTCTTTTTATTATTAACATGATTAATTTAGAATTAGATCTATGTCTTGATGTAACATGAATCTATTCCAGAGTAGAATGAAAGCTGGCTGCTACCTGACATCAGCAGTACATTAGGCAAATGAAAAAAAAGTAATTTTCCAAAGCAACATAGTCTTTTATTAGAGAATTTTTAAGTTAAGATGGTGATAGAAATGGTAATACTAGACCTGGAAACTAAACTGTATAATGAACTGCATTTTTCCAGTAGATCTGGTAATAAGAAAATACATGAGAAGAGGGTACTAACTGTAACAAAACTAGGGGAAAATGAAAAAAGAAGAGAGAGAGAGAGAGAGATAGAAAATGAATGGAATCTTGCCTAGGCCAAATTTATTTATTTGTTGGTTATGAAAAAAAAGAAAAGCAGCTTATAGATCTAGACCTAGTGACTATGGAAAAGAGTTGGGGGTTGAAGGTTCTACTGGCTGGCCGGAAAATGTTTTTTAAGACCTTGTTTACATATTAATACGTGTTGCTTGCTTGCAACATGAAATGAATAAAATTAACACCAGATAAGGCATCTTATGGATAAATATAATCCAGTGCGTCCCACAAAAAATGAAACCGAGATTTATCGATGATTTATCATGCCTAATGACTTATTGTAAAGCTTGGAGAAGTTGGAGTCTTTTCTTTCATTTAAAATAACTTAAAGTATTCCTCATGCATGAGTGAGCAAAAACAATTTGAAGAAAGGAAACCAAAAAGTCACTTGGAGGGTGGTATCTGAGTTTCAAAAAGAAAATCACATTTTAAAAAGTTCAATATCTGCTCTTTAATTTGATACCTCAATTATACAAAACGGTCAAGAAATAACAAAATTCTGTTTGTTTGAAATAAGGCTGGAATTCCAATAATTTATAAAATGAAGAGCAGGATAGCTTTCAGCCTTACTCGACACTCCATTTTGTTGACGATCAGCCATGCATAAAGTTTTTTGTTAACCATGCGATAGCTAAGGTTAGAAAGCGGTGAAAACATGTTTTTCATAAAATTTTGGAAATACAACCATTGTTTTGAAGAAATAACTGTTATTTCTTGACCATTTTCTGCGATTTAGGTATCAAATTAATGAGCAGATATTGAACTTCTAAGGCTTGTTGTGATTTTCTGTTTGAAATTTTTATAACCCTTCCCCTGCCAAATTACTTTTTGCTTTCCTTTCTTCAATTTTTTTTTACTCATACTCATGCATGGATGAGAAATCTTGGATGTTATACCAGCTGAAGAAGAGATTCTAAGCTTAACAATGATAGGTCATTTGTTTATTGTATATTTGTCAGTATGTCATGATAAATCATCGCTAAACCTCGTTTTTTTGTGTGTGGGATGCACTGTTTATATAACGAATTACTTTTTCTCCAGGACAGCGTGAACACTTTTTGGGAGAGTACTCCTGGCTTACCATGAATTGAGGGTTTGCTTGGCTTGGACTTGGTTTTGTTTTCATTCTTCATTTTAGTCTTACTCTACAAGTAGATTCAATATACTTATTGGTACGTTCCACTTTCAAAGTCCCGGCTGATATTAAAAATTCTACTCCCAAATACTTTTGCATAGTCGTGAAAGTCTGTCTTCTGGTAACCTGTTAATCCTGCAGTTACCATGTAGGCTTTGTAAAAGGACCCAGGATTCCAGTTCACAATGGGATAATTGAAATCCTGAGATCATACACTTAGACCCCACGTTCTGAATTTGTTGGGGCTAAATAGACGAAGTATTCCATATATTCTTCTTCACTCTAAACATATTTTGTTGATGCTTTATTTCTTGTTAACAGTCCTTAGATCCGGATTCAACCATCTCCCTGTCATATTGCAATGGAGGAAAGGAAGGAAATGGTCACCATGGGAACAAGACTCAGTGATGATGGAAACCAGGTGAAGCATGATCCTCACAGGATTGTGCTCTGTGTCCCTTGCAATCTCTGGTTTGTCAGTGTCCTGGAGTTTATCAGGCATCACTCACAACGTAAGTTTCATTAAGATACAACAAAATAACTGATTTGGAAGGGACTGCAGGTGCAGATCAAGGAGGGGGGGGGGGGTTAGCAACTTAGCAGGCCCAACAATTGTAACATGCCACCCCAAACAAACAGTAAGTTGCTAGGCCCAAGGGAGGGTTCTCAGTAGATAGCCAAAATAGTAATTTGTTCCCCAAAAAGTAAAACGTAGAAAAATACATGTAGCTGAAAAGGTAATTATATTTCTTTGACACAAGTTTTACGGACTGCTTGAGAATTTTACTGAAATTGCACAGTATACACATCTCATTCTTGAGTGAACTCAAAACTTCAAACCTTGTTTTTTCTTTTTGTTTTTTGTAAAACTCTCACTAAATGTCTTTTGCATTCAATCAAGTTGATCAATTTTGAAAAGTTATATATCGTTTTAAAGCTTAAGGTGTGTGTTCTCCAGCTCAATAGAAATCTCAACATTGGGTGATTTATTGTTTGTTTTGGGATGGTAAGTCACAGATTATAATGAAAGCCATGAAAATGTCTGAAAGGTTTTCCGAATACCACCCAAGGAATTTCATCATTCATGTAAATCACTTCTATCATCTTTGGTAGAATGTGGTAATAGGTTCAAGCAGGGGATCAAAAGAGTTTGAATTCAGCTGGTGCAGCAAATATCTAGGAGAAAGAAAATCATTTCTTCCATTCAATTTGACCCAATATTCAATGAACAAGTTCATTATAACGAATCATTTATGATAATTATTGAACCTCCTCCAGGCAATAGAGTGATATAAATGGATTTGAGCTTTAATGTTTTCTGGAAATTATCAGAAGTTAATAAAAAAAAACTCCTACCCCTCATTTTCCTGATCGATAGAATATCAGTCCAACTCCGTCCAATGATTCTTACTACTAAATTTGAAATATCTCTTTTAGTTGACATTGTTTTAGGAATGGTTGGTTTCCGTTATTGATTCTGGGATGCTTTAGTTATTTCCGTGATGTACATTGTATCTGGTAGGTAAATACCACATATCCCTTAGGCTTAAATATAAACATCAAATTTACATGGAAGTGACTTTTATATTAAATTTTTTCACACGTTGTTTATCTGCAGATGAAATCCAAGAGGAGGTCCAATGTCTCCTTTGCAGACAGTCCTTCAAAGGAAACGTCCACCTGGTTGACCACTATAGTAACTTTCACAACATTGAAGAACCTAGAGAAACTTCTGCGCTGCTGGACAGTTCAGACAGGGACCAGAAAATGCATGTTGATCATTCATACTCACGGGCAGAGAATGGTGACTGGAGAGAGACAGATGTTGAGGAGAAAGAAGGCTTGACCAGGGATGGCGGAGCTAGTGAGATGAAAACGGAAAAAGGTGAAGCAATTGAGGAGATGGAGATGGGGGAAGTAGAGACGGAACACACTGTTGGAGGAACAGAGACACCAGATATGGCTGAAGGGGACGCTGGAAATGCTTTGAAGGGTGGTGTCTTTGGTAGCGAGGCAGAGATCAAAAGAACCTGCGAGGAATGGGATAAAGAAGACTGTACTGATGTTTTTAGAATAAAAAGTGAAAAGATGGCTGATGCGAAAGACTTGTCTGTACGTCCAGATGTCGGAGATCTTGATATGAGCGACAAGGAAAATAATGATGTTGATTTGGAAGACAGTGGCTCTGGGAGTTCTTGTATGGATACTGGGTTGTTGGACAATGCAGCTTCCAAACCTCACACTGATGTGGTGGAAGCTAAAACAGAGGTGGATGAAGAGGAAGAATATGATGTACAGAATACAGAAGTATCAGAAGATTGTCTACAAGGGAGGTTGAGTCCTTTCAGCAAGTTACAGGGTGATACTACTCTAGATTCTATACACTCTGATCATTTAGAGGAGAATGATGATAGCAATACTTTCATGGAGCAGATACACCTTGAGACAGGAGATAAGTTTGAAGGTAATCTCAGTGATGGTGATGATGATCATGAAGAAGAGGCTCCACTTTCAGATGGGGAAGCACTTGAGGTAATGCCAGAGTATGAGGAAGGAGACTTCCGGTTTATATCTGGACTCCGACATCGACAGATTCATATTGCTAACTCCAACATGGTAACAGATATTGGTATGCAAGTATTTATATGTCTCCACTGTGACTTTCTAGATAGTGAAGCAGGACTTGTCAATCATATGAAAAAGATTCACGAGAAGATATTAGCGATGGAGTACACAATGCTACAGTTTTCCAGGGAAGTGCCTGTTGATCGGGTCTTTCCAGAAAACGTCACAGGAGAAGAAGTAATGATGCTCTCCGAGTACCATAAGAGAAATCTTCAGCAAAAGCATTTGTCGGGTGGAAGCAGAAAAAGATCTTTCAGATCTGATGTTGTAGAAGGGAAGAGACGCCATGCATGTATCAAGAAAGGAGGCACTGTAGAAAAGAAGAAGAGGTACGTTGAGAATCGGGTGCCCAGTTTATGTCCAGAGTGTGGCAAAATCCTGTGTCGAAAAAGTGCCTTGAGGACACATATCCTTGGAGTCCACAGCCGCTCCAGGAATCATCTGTGTGAGGTATGTGGGAAAGCGTTCCGGGCATCTTACCATCTCAGCCAGCACCGGAAATCTCACAGGACCAAAACCTTTAGCTGTGATCTATGTGACTTCACGTCCGATGTGCGCATGGATATCTTTGATCATCAGCAGTTGCACCCAAACAACTTTATCCTTTGCCACGTATGCGGAACAGTGCTCAAGAGCAAAACTGCCCTCAAGCGCCACATGATGGTGCATTCTGATGCCCGACCATTTGCCTGTACTGTCGAGGGCTGTACGTGGCGTTTCACCAGTGAGGCTCTCTGCAAAGGACACATCGAGGCACATAATTCCCCTGGAGAATTCATCTGCCTGGAGTGCAAACGTCGCTTCCGGAAGCGGCATCATGTCCGTCGCCACCTTAAAACGGTGCATGGTAAAGAGTCTAACGCTGAAGCTGATAAGTTCATTGCAGTGGATGCCAAGGAGATGCCTTCTGCTGAGCAGTTCGATCAGATACCTGTCACGCAGCTCAGCAAACAGCATATTGTGATAACCACAGATGAGCATGGTACTCCAATCTTCTGTGATCAAAATGAGGAACTTGTGTTCGATTCCAAGACATCATCTCTCTTGCAAGTGACTGTTAAACATTCTGATGAAATATGAAGTTTTCAGTGACATGTCTAGTAGAGCATGTCTTGCTGAAATGCAGCATCTGAAATAGTATTTCCTTTTTGTAAAGTTGTACTTGTACCTCGTCACGAGTGCCACTCTATGCAGCGAAGGCTTATTTTTAGATATGGCACATTGAACCTCATTAATTAGTGGAGACTGAAACCCTTAGCTTGTGTGAAAACAGGAAAGCAAAACAAATTAATCAATGAAACTTCGAGAAAAATTGAACCAATATTAAGAGAGTTATGAGCATTTGAATGTTTACATCACTATTAAATGTGGATTTCCTCCCATTTGCAATGCATCCAATTTGTTTCATGTCACAGTTGTACTACTTTTGACATTCAAATACTTAGAACTTTATTATTATTTGTCCAATTGTTCTCAAGCTTTCACTGATCTCATTCTTTTATTTTTTTCTGTTATTATACAATGTAACTTGATCCACATGTAGGTTATGAATAGACCAAATTTGAAATTTCATTATTACAGCTGTCTTTGATTGAGAAGGTATCTCTTGTACTGGTTTTTTTCACCTTACAGCAACCGTGTGATGGTGATTTAAAATCTAATTTGGTCATCTGAATTGAAATTGTGTGTAAGATTCATATTTTCGCTGCACTGTTCAAACCTCACATCTGAAAATTTAAAAAAATGTGGCAAAGCTCCGAAAAAAGGTTCAATTCTGGGGATTGGGGTGACAGAAAGTTAAAGAAAATTGCATTGCATATGGTACATGTATGTGAGAGTTTGATTGTGTTTTGTGATTGTTATGTGTGTTTGTGTGTGTGTGTGGGGGGGGGGGGGTGTCAGTGTAGGATGTTTCTGAGAGATGTGAGAGAGAGAGAGAATAAGACAGGGAGGGAGAGGGATGGGGGGCTGGGGGAGGGGGGGGGGGAGATTTCACCCTGATGACAAGTTGGTATGAATATCTAAGTAAAAATTTGAGGAAATAGATGCATGAATGACGGTTCCATTAAAGAATAAAGAGAGTTTATGAATTTTAAAGTTTTGCTTTAGTGATGTCTGTGCCAGTGGTATAGGACACAAATTCTATTAAAAAAAAAAATTCTCAGAAAATTGAAATTGGATTTACCTTGTGCATTCATGTATCATCAGACAAAAGTATTCCATATAAATACTTCTATGACAAAAGTTATATGGACCATCAAAAGATTGAATTCATATCTTGGATGGGGCAGCTGCTCACATGTCACATCAAAACTACTACCTGTCATCATTCCTGATCGAGGCAAACTTATGTCGCACAAAGGTGTGGATCGAGGGGGGGGGGGGAGGAGGTGTACAGCAGGGGTTATGTCCATACATGTATGTGCCCCTTTAGAGTTTATACCAGGCCCAAAGTATTACCCTGTGTGTAGGCCAATGTAGTATAACTCGTGCTAGTGAAAATGTCCCTTTTTTGTGATATTCATCTTTTTTCCTCTTTCACCGACAATGAGCCAGTTCGTAGTTCCTTTCTGCGCATGATCAGAGGAAGGTCATTTGTACTAAAGTGACATGGTGGTTTAAAATCTAATGAGATAAGCACCAACTTTGATGTCTTGATTATTCATATATTCTTTTGAATAGTGATTTTCATTTACATCCACAAAAAACAATGCGTCCACGAACGACTGGTATTTCACAGTTTGCCAAGTGCATTGTGCAACATGCTATGATATGCATTCAAATAATGCACCAAATACCTTCATAAAGTGTTCATTGGTGTGCTATTCTAGTCACCTGGTCTATTTAATTTCTTCATCCTGCTATGTAAGGCAATTAAGCTTACGTAATATCTTGCTTTGAAGTCTGCCTATCATAATAAAAAGAAATGAAAGGTCATTTGACCAAAATTGTCCATGAAGTAACTACGAACTGGTCTATTTCCCAATTCCAAAATAAGTGGGGTGAGACCAACTGATCTGAATAATTCTAACAATAATAATATATTCAGAATTCAGATCAGTGGGACGGTTTAACTGCATGCGCGCCATGGACATGCATGGTCCTCTCATTATGGACCTATATACCGTACCGGCATATAAGGCGCCCTAAGGCGGCCCTCAAAAAAAGTTTGAGTCAATTTTGAGGGCTGATATATTTTTTGTTACTGAGGTATAAAAGATGAAACTGGTATTAGTCTTTACAATGATGTGCATGGCATTTGCTGTGATTATTTCATCATGGAATGTGCAGTTTCCTGAATATAGGGGAAAGTCAAGTGGAACGCGCTGAATGCATTGTTTTCTAACCAGAGTCTGACCGTGCAGGCAGCACAGGTGTTGGTAAATGTTTTCCAAAAGTGTCAGTGGTGAATGGTGCTTTTTTAAAGTCAAGTCCACCCCGAAAAATGTTGAGTTGAATAAATTGAGAAAAATCAAACTAGCATAACACTGAAAATTTCATCAAACTCTGATGTAAAATAAGAAAGTCCGGTATTTTAAAGTTTGGCTTATTTTTCACAAGACAGTGATATGCACAATTCAGTGTCATGCAAATGAATGAGTCAGTCGATGTCTACCACTCACTATTTCTTTTGTTTTTTTATTGTTTGTATTATACAATATCATTTTTACAGATTTGACAATATGGACTAAGTTGACTGAACCATATAGTATTAAACAATGCTCATTCCACGCAGGGAGGAATTAATCGTTGTTTCACTTGACAATGAGGAGAAAATTAGAATATTTCATATAATAAAATGCAAAAGAAGTAGTGAGTGGATGATGTCATCGATCAGTCACCTCATTTGCATACCGACCAGGATGTGCATATAACTGTTTTGTGAAATTAAGCGAAACTTTAAAATATCATAACTTTCTTATTTGACATCCGAATTTGCATGATTTTTCAGTGTTATGCTTGTTGAAATTTTCTTTTTTTAACTTTTTGTTGGGGTGGACTTGTCCTATAATGAATGAAATGAGCTTGAATCAGCTTGAATGATACATACACGGGTGCATGGTCACGGCCTTAATACCCCCGTCACACTTATTCGGAATCAGCAGGAATCGAGCAGCAGCTGGAAAGAAAAAATATTCAAAAAATCTAGAAATTTTTGGGAGGAACTTATGAATTCATCAAACTGGAGTTGAAATTAAGTAAATTGACCAGGTGTATCATCATACACTAGTCAAAATGAACCGCAATGGAGTCAGATTGATAATTCGTGCTACGTTCTTGGACATTCTAGGGGCATTCTAAATATTCTGAGTGCATTCGAAATATTTTTGTCATTTCTTTTGGCCGTCCCGAAGGTTTTGGTCATGTTCAAAACATTCGAGGGGGTATTCTCGAACGATGTTGGAAGTAGATTTAAATGACCAATTGGTGGTCAAACAATACTCCTTTCATTCAGGCCAATTCTGCTTGATTCTGAATAAGTGTGATGGGGGCTTAAAGGGGAATCCAGCCTTGGCCATAAATAAATGTTGTGTTGGGAAGGAGAAAAATAAACTAAACAGAATGGTGAAAGTTTGAAAGAAATCGGACAAGCAATAAGAAAGTTATAGCTGCTTTAAAATTGAGATCACTAATAGTATGTAGATTTCAAATTGGCAACTGGGTAAGTAAATTATGACAAGGGGCAAGGACAACTTTCCCATAGGCCATGTACTTTATTATCAGGGATTTGTGGTTTTCTCCTAAGTACCCATTCCCCTGGGGCAGTAATCTAAATATAATCCAGGTAGGCCTAGTATATTGTTTTATGTCCTCATGAAAGAAAAAAAATAATTTGAAAAAAAACTTTTGGGAAAAATGACATTTTTGCCATAATATGTATTGAGTACATAGAAGAGTAGTCCTTGCCTTACATCAATATGACATCTCATATGCGGCCAATTTGAAGTCTCCACGGGTATAGTGATTACCAATATTTACAACTTTTAATAATTCATAACTTTCTTGTTGTTTGTCCAATATTGTTCAAACTTTCACCTATCAACTTGTCTGATTTTTCTCTTTCTTATAAATACAAGTTTTTATTTGGGTTGGATTCCCCTTTAATTGTCGTTGATGAATGCTATAAAAGACATTCAATATCCTGAAACTTTTTTGAAATGACAATGTCAACATTATTCCAAACACATTTAATCCATTGCGCAAATAAAAATAGAAAATGTGTGGATTTTCAGGCATCAATGCATCAACATCATTCAAACTTGGTCCATCCTCGAAACAATTGGGATTCTTGCAACATCATTTTTGATTCTGCATAATTATACCGGTATATTAATCGTGTCTGCGCATTCCATGATATTGATAACATAAGCATTACACATGATTGTAAAGAAGAATATTCATGCTTTCCAATGATACCATTTTTACATATGATGATGAGTGACACATTAAGAAATGTATTACCGCACAAACTTGAGTTGCAGAACTTTTTTTGGTATTGGGGTTTTAATAGTTCTACACCGTCGCGGCATCCACGGCGCATCTCGCAATCGCAGCTTGCTAGCTAGCTATAGCTAGCTAGCGCTAGCTCGAACGCGAACGCGATCTTGCGCTCCGATCTTTTGTAGATTGACGTGACTAGCATTGTATGACTGACTGTAAACATTACGCAACCAACGGATTGATTGAACTATTTTGACGCCTGATGCGGACGTTAATACTTTGATGATCAGATGAACTCGAGTCCAGGACTGGTAACATACCTGGTAGGTGTTGAAGTAAAAGTCTCACGATAAATGAACTTTTTAAGCTAAATAATGATCATCAGAAAGTGTTCGAATTAGCTTCGCTCAAACTTTCAGCTGGTCGAGATCTGTTGCTGGGTGGTCACCATGCCGGTGCATGCGATTCTCACGCACACATGTCGAATAGGGATATCACGATTCCATGATATACTAATGCATATTGCACAGGAGGCAAATTGCCGGGCTTGATAATACGTGTGAAGCTGAGAGAATACAGTTCTTTGCTAAACAATAAATAACAAGTTACAAAATTACAGACATGACCTCCTTCCTTAATAATCCTTCCTGTAATTTAAGCATAATAGAGTCAGATTTAAGGATGACATTGTCATGATTGTGATGATGATGGGTGATGATGTTGCTAATGCTATGCCTATGTTGATGACTTGATTTGATTCAATCATTCATTGAAATTGATGACATTTATTGATTGACATACAGTAGGCCTACATGTATGTCTGAAAGTGAAACTCTGCATCTGATTAAGTCTGATTGAATGATGATGGTTGATCTGATGGTCAGTTGCCTTGTTGGGCCTACATTACAATAATACATGATTGATACATGTATTGTAGGCGTTGCTACTGCTGGTCCAAGCAAATGCAATCTATAATTAGAGCATCGGTGGTAGCATTTGTCTCATCCACCAGCGCTAACATCTAGCCAAACTAGCCAACAAAACAATTACCTAGCAGTTTTTCTACCTTTGAGTTCTCAACACTAAGTGTCTACCGAGGAGACTACTAGGGCGTGAAACAGGCCCAAAACGAACAACAACAACAACAACAAATGCTGGTCCAAAAAATAAGAATCGTCTCAGAAAACAAGGATATCCTCATAAACTAACATTATTAATGATTAAGACAAATCATGTCTTGATAAATTGAGATTGTCCGGACTTGACTTGGGGACAGTTTTTTCACTTACCCCGGCTGCGGGCCATAGTATAGACATAGTCACTCATACTCATAGACAGAAATTACAGGGATACCGATCTAGGTAAGCATGCTAAAAGAGATTCAGTGACATCAAGTTTCAATTCCTTCCATGAACATGATGAAATTTTCTTTTCAGGCAAAGTATACGACCATACTGATAGGTGTGCTGTCATTACTATTAGATTTGGGCGACGCTCCACAAATGGGGCGAGTTCAAGACGCATGGTCATATGGCCTCTTACACAAATTACAACACACTTGATTTAAAAAAAAAAGATTTTGTGTTTTTTTCGTCAAAAATTACATGTAGGAAAAAATAATTCCTTGGAAAGAAAATATTTTTTTAGATAATATAAGCAGAAAAAAAGAATCGTTTCAATTAAAAAAAAGGTAAAGTTTGACATTGAACAGTTAAAAGTCAGATTCCAAGCTGGTAGCATCGCATTGGTAAGAATGAAAATGGGGAAAAAGGGGCGTTTTTCATGGATAGGTTGGGAATGTGAATACCCGGTAGTGTGTCAAAAACACAAAAATTAAGAAATTACAACTACATGTAGGCCTGTATGAAAATGGGAATATCCTGGTATAGGGTAAATATTCTAACGGGGTGGAGTGGTCTTCCCATGAGGCCGAGAGTCCACAAGGCCGAGGACGATAGTCCACGAGGCCGAGTATTCACCAGACCGAAGGTCCACAAGGCCGAGGGTCCCTGAGGCCGATTTTTCTCAAATCACATTTTCTTTTATCAGGATGTAACTTGTCTTCATCGATGTTCATCAACTAAGTCGCAGCTAATAACATGGGCAATAAGTGTCTTGAATAAGTTGCAGACATTTAGATGAAATTTCATTAGTTTTTTGACAAATCCAGATTCGGATTGTATTTATTTTTTTTTAGATTTCTTTCTAATATCAAATAATTTACATTGAAATTTGACAATTCAAAGGTCATTTTTATATTAAGCTCCTGATCTTTCTTTAAAAATTCTATATTGGACTTTGTCGATTTATGTTTTTTATATCTTGATTTTGTGGAATGGAATAAATATTCCAAGAAAAGAAAAACATAACCGAGAAAGAATAACAATAAAAAAAATGTTTCAACTAAAGATTCAAATTTTTACAAATAATAAACAGCCGAAAAGGGATTCAATGGCAACATTTTTGAATGATGGGTATAAAGTGAGTCTAATGAGATGATACTCTAGTATACATGAAAGTCATGTTTTCCTGATTTACAAAAGCTTCACCAAATTAATGTCCATTATCATCCGCAACTCCTAAGATTATATCCAATTTGCATTGGAGAATGTGCTAAGCCGAAACTTTTATGAAAGAATATACACTATGAGAAAAAAATCATCCTCGTGGACCCGCCCCTATTCTAACAATCAATTAAATCACTGTTCAGAATGTGCAAATCTGTGGTGTCTGCACAAAACTCTATCTTTGTTAGAGTTTAGAGTGCATGTTCTAAAACAGCTTTTTACGGGATATTCTTGCGGATGCTGTTCACTAGCAGTGACTACCTTCCTTGGTGGATAACTTGATTTTCCAAAAAACTCTTTTTTAAATAGGAAAAAAACCCAAAAAACTATGCCATACTTTGGCAAAAGGAAGCAAGTTTAATACAAAAGTATCATTTGTTGTAAATGAGCAATGTGTGTTCATTATTTACATAGGTGTCAACGCAGTTTATAGGGTAGACCTAACATACATTTATGAACCTCAGGAATCGGGAGATATTGGGTACTGGTCAGATGGTAATCACACCAAAGTGCCCTATTTGCTTGCTTGAAATGGCCCTTTTGATTTTTCTTCCATTATAAATCATTACCAAGTATTTTTTTTACTAATAAGCAATGATGCGTAATTTTATGTTTAGACTCCCAACTGCTTACTACATGTACATGTACATGTATGTACAATAAAAAAAAAGAAGCCAAATCTTGAAATGTGATAACCTTTTTGCTTTTACCTCTGATTTTAATGAAATTTTCAGGAGGCCTATCTTGGCATTGTGCTAGTTTGATTTTTCTCTTTATATTCAAGTCATTTTTTTGTTGAGGAGGACTTGACCATATTATAGGAGGAGTCCATTAGGAAGCTCCGCATACAAAATGGTACTTTTATCCAACATAATTACTACTTTAGCTGTAGGAGAGTGGTGAAAATCTATCTAAAAATAGGTACATTTAGATTTTTGTCCTGATGTGGGTTAACTTTTTGTTACAATTCAAACAAACTCAGCAGGTATTTTCTTTTGTCCATGATGCTTCAACAATTAGAAAATCTATTCAACTGTAAAATATCTCATCTTCACAGAACCATGATATGATTCGATAGCAATTATTCTTTGGATTAGATCTGTACTGCTATTCAGTGAATTAAATTAGTCATTCAAATGAAGTCAAAAGTAATTTGTTTTTCTTTTTTTTTTTCCCCCCTTATTACGCTTTAATAGATTTGGCTCCATGACGGATGTTAAAATGGAGAGGTGCTGAGTTGAAATGCAGATTATCATCGGTCACTAGGAGGTGCCCACTATGTGAAAAGATCAGTCGGGTTAAACAGTGTACATGTACGACTGAACTGAAGGTGTGCAGATCAATACTGGTATAGATTTACTTGTTTAGAAAGCTGAATAATTAGTGAAGAAACAGTGGAAGTGCCATCATGGCATCTGCTGGACATGCACACTTCCATGTCATTAATGAGATAACCAATAGCCTTTTCCTGACCAGTGCGTACGGTGTCAGTAGCCCAACAGCTCTTCGCACCAAAGGAATAACATGCATCATCAACATCTCGCTGTCGTTTCAAACCCCGACGCCCAAACTGCGCGACATCGAGTTCGTCCGGATTGCCGTGGACGACATCCCCACGGCGCAGTTGGGCGTGCACTTTGACCGGATCGCCGACAAGATTTACAGTGTGAAGAAAAGCGGCGGGAAGACCGTCGTGCATTGCTACGCTGGCCGCAGTCGATCGGCATCGTCCGTGATGGCGTATCTCATGAAATACGAGCACATGACTCTCAAACAGGCCCACAACCACGTGAAATCGCGTCGTCCGGTCATACGCCCGAATCCAGGGTTCTGGAAGCAGTTGATCACGTACGAGCATCGACTTTATGGTAAGAACAGTGTGAAGATGATGTATACCCATGCTGGTGCCATCCCGGATGTTTATGCGCAAGAGCTGAAAAATTTTGTGCATTTGTGAGCAGGGTTCCTCACTGAAGTGATGATATTTCAATTATTGCTTCTGGTCAATTCCAGCCAAAAGTTGCATTTTTCCATTTTTAAAAGTTTCTTTTCTGAGCAATTTTGTTTATACTGTTTATAAGTATACAGTTTAAGGTTTACAAAAGCACATTTATATTTACTATACCCTGATTCATTCATAAAATACACAATGTGCACTCTGTTGCACTTTGGTACTAAGATTTCATAGAAAGTGTACAACTTTCACCCATCTCTGGCTCCTGGCATGCAAAGGGTGCTGATGAAAAATTCCACTGTCCATGTGACCTCCAAGCAGTAATTTACCATTACCTGTATTGTTTTACATGCTGCAGTGAAACGGCGAGGCACAAAATACATTGCAATGTGTGAATGTTCGATGTCCCATAAGTCACAGTTTTGAGCATTAAGTTTACCTCATATGCTGCCATTGACTCCTGCAGACAAGCATTGGACTTTTTTATCTACTACAGTACATGCATGCATCAACAAATCAAGCTGCATCTGCATTGGACTTGAAATAGCTCTACTGGGGGGACATACATTTAAGTCCCATAAGTCACAAGTCCCATAAGTCACATATACAGTTCGTAAACCATGCCACCTTAAAGCTGTCCATGACAGCAAAGAGAGAGACAAGAATGCTTAAAAGCTGGAGGGTAGTCTGCTGACTGTCAGAAAAAACAGTCAGAATATCATAGGCAGTGCATGGGAACAAAAAAAACTTGCAATGTGTGCACAGCCCAGAAAGAAGGAGAAAACTGAATATGAGATATCTCGCTAAAATGCAAAGCTGAATACAGGTGAATTGGGTTTGTTTCGCCCTAGCTTTTATTCATTTTTTAGGTCCAGATCACTCTCTTGGTTTTCTTGTCCCTTGAAGTATGCATCCACTGTTTTACATATGATGTGAACTTGGTATATAGTCCCATGGAAACTCGACCTATTGCAATGTCCCATCAGTCACAAATTTTGTAGTTGAGGGACCCTCTGGATCCTGTCAAAATAAAAGCACCAGTCTTCAGATGCATAAGGCTACCATGAACAGAGCTGTTAAAAAGGCACATACAGCACTCCCTACCAGCCCCTGTAAATGCCAAAAAGTTGTTCAGAAGCTTGCCATCAAGTTTTCTCAGAATCATTCCTGCCGCCTGTCAATAGTAAGGAACATGCGCATATAGAGTACCGAAGTGTGACATGGTGACATCACGATTTCATGACATCGAATCGGCCGGTTCTAAACTGAGTCGCAGCTGCACAATCGTCTATACACATCTGTATTTGCAAAAATGGTGATGTGTGTTGTCCCTGGTTGTTACCATCATTCTGAGAGTCGTAACAGGGCACCGTTTCATAAAGCTATTCATAACTTAAGAGCGACTTTAAGAACGACTGGTGATCCTTGTGGTGAATGTTATCATAAATTGGCAATGTTTTAGCGTGTATAAAGAAAGGATCACCAGTCGTTCTTAAAGTTGCTCCTAACTTACGAACAGATTTATGAAACGGCCCCCAGGTTCTTTTAGAACCAGGCCGCCATTACACCATGGCAACTGACGTCATTGCTTCGGTACTCTATAAATGATGATGTCCTTACAGGCATTCTGAATTTCTATGAAAGAGATGACATATCAACCCAAGCAGCTCGCAAAAAAGAATTTGTGATAGGGTTCACATGCACCCCATGACATATTTTTAACCTTTTTTTTTGTATTGCCTGAAGTGTATAGTTAATGAATCTTGTTCCCTTTGCCAAACCGTGTTCCATGGGGTTCCAAATTGGCAATTTTTGGTGGCCATCTTGGATTTTCATGAAAATCAATCAATTTTCATATTTTTTGCACAGACAATGGTAAAATCTTCCATGTAAATGAATACGCTTTTTACTATACAAGTATAGATAGTAGAAATCGATTGCAATCGTTTTCTAGACAGTCCAGTTAATAATTTTTAAAAAAGGTAAGAATTTATGCCAACATTTTCATGTTTTTTGTCAAAAATTTGCATGTGCACTGATATCTGTTTTATCATAAACATCAACAATTAATGAAAAATATCAGCATTCGACACGAAAGAGAATATGTTAACGAGAATATTGATATACTTCATGGCAGTATTAATGTGTTAATTTGCTTATATGTAACACACTGAAAAGGTAACTTTCTTACCATACTGTACGAGACGGATAGAGAAAAGCAACATTTATTTGTCCCTGTAACAAATATGTCCTATCATTATGTCCCATCAGTCACAACGGAAAGTGTGTACATTCTTATTCTAATTGTTCATTGTTCATCTCTTTGCTAAATATTTATGATTGTAATTGTTTATTGATTATTTTGTACTTATTTGATTACAGTTTTTAAAGCCTGCTGACAAGTTAAGAAGCTTTTTTTTTGGGGGGGGGTTAATGTTCCCTTTATATACATGAAGTGCATGAAAAGATGTTTCTGCCCTTTGTTGAATTTATTTCTGACACAATGGCATGAATTATTAAAGGTGTCATCTAATTAGGGAATATTTTTTTATGCTGAAATTAAGTTTGACTTAAAAAGTCATTGAGAGGAAATGTAAATTCCATGAAATGAGATAGGGTCCCATCAGTCACATTCACTTGTCCCATAAGTCACACACGATTGTACACAACTACTGAAACAAATGAAATGAATCAAGTCCAATTCAAGTACTGTTAGTGAGCCCTATCACTGGTTAATCTCCAAGCCCAAATCTAAAAACATTGTCATAAAACTGAGATAGTTATGGCACTTTGAACAAAAGAGCTCAATTTGTGTGGTCCATCGACGTCCCATAAGTCACAGTGACATTTCTGAAGATCTAGCACCCTATGCAACCAAGCTGAAAGCATACATTTTTGTATATAGTAAGTTTCAACATTCTTCTTATAGTTTAATAAAGTAAATCCATGTTTGTGCAGCTACTATTCCAGATATGCACTTCAGTTATGTGGAAAAAAGTATCAAATGTCCCATAAGTCACAATGGAATTGACCATCTACATGTACAGAAAGGAATGCATAATATGCTGTATTCAAGAATGGATATTTGAAATGTTGTTTGCCTTTGCGAATTAGACATTCTTGACTTCGATCTTACTGTAAGTGAAGAAACATCATGTTCAAAACATTGTAAGTGTAATATGATGAGAAAATGCATACATGTACATCTGAGAGCCACATTGTTCATAACAGGAATTGTCCTTATTCGCAGTGAAGTGTGAATTGATCATCATGCAGACTTTACAGTTTGGAGCGATGCACTGTGCCACATGTACATGTACATGTATCCTAATGGAGCTCAAATTTTATGTGTTTCAAACTGGAGTGATTTTGTGAGCGAAATCAACATGGTATATAAATGAAGATTGAAGATGATCCACAGCTTTGATGGGGCAATTTTAGACATTTTTTTTCAAGCAATTGTAGTGATGTCACTGAATGCTATTTACCATGTATGTACATGTGTGTCACTGCATCTTTGAGGATTACTTCGTATTTGATGTAGAGTTCAAATTCTCCATGGCGATTTTTCTGATTTTCACACCACTGGATGTTTGGTCCACACACAGATCTGTTGTATATAAAACTGTGTGTAACTTGATATACAGTTACAGACAGCTTTATGAAGCAGTGCTTGCCCTGTTCGTGTACGTGAATATTCAGTGAGATAATTGAAAGTTTGCTTAATAAAATTTGTTGTACATGGACATAGTGACAAGTGTTCTGTAAATTGATCTTCATCCAAGGCTGAGAAATTTTGACAAGGCAGATGGAATATTTTAGAAATAATATTTATTTACATGTAGTTTTGTTTTGATTGTGCATTCATGTATCTATGCATGATTATTATGATTTTGTATGATCAGCATTTCCACAGCAGCCTATTGTATTGTGTGATGTGTGCCTGGGTGTGACCTCCGAAGGAAAATCATAAACTTGCCTCCCGTAACACAAAGGTTAACGATTAATCATACACTTGATTTCACGATTGATTCTACATTATAGTGAATGCAATCAATCGTAGAAAATGTTTCTACGATCATAGCTAAGCTTTGTGTTCAGGCCCCAGGGCTCAAATTAATCATGACCTCAGAATGGCCTTGATGGCCATGTACATAATTTGTAGACTTAGGCCGAAATAAGCTCCCTTTTTGACTGAGGCCTTGATGCCCTTTGAGCTGTGGTAGTCCAGATATTAAGTACATTTTATTATTGATGCCCTTTTTTATGACTGTAGATGCCTGTGTGCACCACCTTCCATTTCCTTATTAAAAGTGCCCGATTTAAAAAACGGCCATGTCTATTTATATTATATTATAAACCTGTATTTGAATTTAAATTAAACTGAAGAATTCCCACTACATATGCATTGGAATCTATTGTATTATTTGTCTTTTGAAATATACGACACTTGAAGTGACACAATGGGCATGGTTCTATAGAATTCAATATTGGATGGTTGTTTATGGGAGGAAGAGGTGGAATTGTGTAAAAGTCTTGTATGTTCGATTTGTTCATGAATTGACTTAATATGACCATGGAGGTACATACATGTACATATGTAGACAGTGTATGTGAATGTAGTTGTCTGCGTCCAGGATTTGTGGGGAAAATGGGGCACTCATTTTACAGGTACATACATGTACAAGGGGTTTTGAACCAAAATTAGGGATAGTAATTTCTTCAGATTCTATGAAGATTAGTTTAGTACGGTATATGTTTTGATTCTTGTGTACCAGTTTTCCTAGCCAGGGCATACCCTCTGTCTGCATCCTAAATTAAATAGCTTGTGAAAAAGATTGCATCATTGCAGTGAGTTAATTTATTTAAACTTTAAAGTTTGACTCCAAAAGGTATTAAGTTTAATGGAGAGTTTTTGTGGTGCAATATGTACAGTTTTTCATTGATGCTACCAAAATGTGCATTTTTGTGCTTTATTCTTGTCTGAAATAACCTGTAATGGTATGTCAGGGTTATGTGCTCAAAGTATGCTTTATACCAACATATCATTTGCGAATCATCTGCCATTTGATTTGCCACCATTCTGCATTATGGAGTCTACATGACTATCGCATTGATTTGTCTACTGGGCCCCGTCTTACAAAGAGTTATGACTGATCCATTCAATCGTAACTCTATGGAAATCCATCAGTGTCATAATTTTTTCTACAGGAAATTTGCACAATGTCCTTTGTAAACAAAGAGAAGCACAGTGAATTTTCAAGAAAAACAATGAATGCATGAATATACATGTAGTATACATCATAGTTGGAAAATAATTTGAACAAACATGAATATAAATAGATGTTGACGTTGCTGGCCGCCCATAGTTGTGATTGATTGGATCAATTGCAACTCGTTGTAAGACGGGGTACAGGTATTCCAGTACCTGGAGGGTGTTTCACATAGAGTTATTAATGCCTAGACTTTGCATGCGTTATGAAAGGCATGACCTCATTGGTCAGATCATGCCAAGAGGACACGCACTATTGCGTATTGATCAATAAGACTGGGCGTTCCATATCGTGTACGCGTTTATTTTTGTGCGACTCTTAAGTCATGCTTAAATCTTTGTGAAACACCCCCACGTTTTAAATCTGGTCCCTGACTATGGATCTCATACTTATTATGTATTACATATATAGTTCTGGAATAGCTGTGGTGTAGTGGTTCTGACCCTTGCCTTGTAATGAGAGGATTGTGTGGTCCATCTCGGCCTAGCATCTTTTCGCAAGGTGTTTGTTAATCCACCCTTTGCCACTCTCCACCTACAGTAGGTGCTAAATGGGTAACCCGTAGGATGTGAAAGTCACTGTAGCCTGTCTGGCATTGTTGGGGACTGGCTGGAATACTCCCTAGGGAGAGGAGGATGTGCATACATGTACATTGGGTGATTTCAAGTTCGGTGTTGACCTTTTGGTGTTGGTGTTAGGTCAATTTTTACACGATTATAACACCTAATATAAAATGAAGATGGTCCCGAAAAGTCACTCACTAGTTGTTGAGATGTCAATTATGTGATGTGAATCAGTTTTACAAACTCTGAATAAGTTTTGGAGCAAGGGGAAGCAATCCAAATTTCAACACCTACACCAACACCATTGCCAACACCGAACTTGAATCACCCATTGTGTGTGGGAATCTGTAAAGCGCCTTGATCAATGTATGTATTAAGCGCATTGTTTGAAAATAACCAGACTGATATAAATGAAGTATAATTTTTACTTTCTTTGATATTTAACCATTTTACATACTCAATTTGTGACAAATACATGTAATTGTAGTGAATTTAATTGCAATGAAAGAAAGAAGTCAGTACATGGCAAACATAATTTTATTTGGTACATGATTTGTTTATTTTCACTGTGATGCTTCAATAATAATCTTGTACAGTATGCATGCCCAAAGATTTTGTTTAAAAATACACTGTATATCATCTTCTCTGGAAAGTATACCCTTAAAGGTCAAGTCCACCCCAACAAAATGTTGATTTGAATCAATAGAGAAAAATCAGACAAGCACAATGCTGAAAATTTCATCAAAATCGGATGTAAAATAAAAAAGTTATGACATTTCAAAGTTTCGCTTATTTTTAACAAAATGGTTATATGAACGAGCCAGTTACATCCAAATTAGAGAGTCGATGATGTCACTCACTCACTATTTCTTTTGTTTTTTATTGTTTGAATTATACAATATTTCAATTTTTACGAACTTGACGATTAGGACCTCCTTGCCTGAACCACAAAATGTTAAAATAATGGAATTCCACGTATTTAGGGAGGAATGAAACTTCATTTCACATGACAATGACGAGAAAATCAAAATATTTCATAATTCATATAATAAAATACAAAAGAAATAGTGAGTGAGTGATGTCATCAGTTCCCTCATTTGCATACCGACCGGGATGAGCATATAACTCTTTTGCGAAATGAAGCGAAACTTTAAAATGTCATAACTTTCTTATTTTACATCCGATTTTGATGAAATTTTCAGTGTTATGCTTGTTAAATTTTTCTCTTTTTATTCGAATCAAGTTTTTGTTGGGGTGGACTTGTCCTTTAAATAAAACCATTAAATATTATGTTGAATGCTTCGATTCTATTTGATGTAGAGTGTTTTTGCATGACTAAACAGTGATTAAAAAAAAAAAAACACTACAATTTTTTACTTGTGTTTTTTGTATGCTGTTCAATAGTGGGGATGGGGCTATATACAGTATAAATAACAACTGGAGTTCCCCCCCCCCCCCGGTTTTTCAAACTACCATAACTTTATAACAAATTGATTTCACTTTCAGCAAATTATACATGTACATTCTATCAAGTATGAGCATGTGAGGTCGTATGACGTGGTTGAGGGAGAACACTTCATAGGGAAATTCAAAATTCAAATTAAAAAGACTTTTGTATTACTTAAACCATGGAGCTATTCTGCTTAAACTATGTACCGGTAGCTGTTGGGTTTTAAATACATAAATTTATGTGCTTACTGATGTATAACTTGAGGATCAAGGAGACTAATTATACAAAGTATTTATAAAGTCCACAAATTATTGAGATAAAAACAATTTTGAAAATTGGTTACTTTTTGTTGTTTATTTAAAGATTTGCTCAATTCTTATACATGTACATGTACACCACGATAACACAACATTTGCTCCTGCGACAATTGCTCCAGGCTTTAATGAGGTTAGGGTTGCAATAGTGTTCTATGTTTAGGTATAGGTGGGGTAAAGTGTTAAACCCAGGGTTGAAGTTGGTCATTTGATAGTGTGTGGAATTTAGAGCGGAGTAATTGTCACTGGAACGCATGTCATGGAATCGTACACCACGGCAATTATTAGTGTATACAGCTTGGTATGATAGACCCCCCCCATATTAAAGTCTTACTTCATGCCATCATGTTTAAAATAGGGGCACATTACAGGTCTGTAGTGTAGTGTGCGATTGTACAGGTACTGTAGTTTTCAAGTACATCTTTTAAATCTGTGTGTAGCTGTTCTGAAATGTAAAGATGACTGCACTGTATGTATTCACACTTATAAATATGTTTTATTATTGTGATGATATTATTTCTATTATTACCATTTTTACTATTGCAAATCATTACTTTGACAGGAATACTTCATCTTCTGCCCCATTTACGTAAATTGCACATTTAAAGACTTGGGTACGCTGTACAGTGTATAAAGAACAGTAGGCCCTCAGTTACTATAATAGGCCCAGTTTGCTTCATGAATTTGCATGCCACATTGCAAGTCAGTGCAAGTCATCCATGGATCGTCTTTCCAACGGAAGGATCGGTTTTATTTGGATGTCGTTCGGCACTGCTATTTGACATTTTGTTGGATCATGTCCTACTGATTATCATTTGTACATGAAGTGTGTAAATAGAGACCATCAATGTTAGTCTCTTGATAAGGCTCTGTGGTACTTCCTGGGGCCGAGTAATGACTGACATGCTAGTGACAGAAAATATATCTAGATCTTGGCCCCGTAATACACAAAGGTAGTGATCAATCATAAATTTGAAAGAACAGTTCTGATTGGTTCCTAGTCAGTCTACGGAGCAAAATGCTCCTGTAACAATGATCTTGATAGGCCACTCAATTAGGAATGAATCACTGAGCTTTGTGTTCTGGGAACCAGAGATGGGGGGTTGGTGAAGGCACCGGCCCTGTTCACACTTTCCTTCTCTTGTCAGATTATGGCAACCAGGGCCCCGTCTTACAAAGAGTTTCATTAGATCCAATCAAACTCAACTGTATGGAAATCCATCAATGCCACAATATATTTTCTACAGATTTGCACAATGTACTTGTGAACAAATAGAAGCACAATGTATTTTTAAGAAAACAATGACTGTATGAAGATATCAACATATCTCTAGAAAATATTTTGAATTAAATTTTAGATGTTGACATTGCTGGCTTTACATAGTTTTGGTAGATCAGATCAATTGCAACTCAAAAGACGGGGCCCTGGTCTGTATTCTGAAGTCTACATGTAGTTTAATATCTGACCATATGGTCTAATTCTGTGCAGAAATTATGGGAAGCTGAAAATGTCAGAAGTTTGTTTACATTATTTGTTTTATACCTCGCTTTTCCTCAATGCATTAACGATGAAGAAAACAATTTTAGTTTTTATTTCCTGACTATTATGAATGATTTGACAGCTAGTCAAACGAGCTGATGAATTGAACTTGAAATGTGAGGTATTAACGTCACAGTTGGCTTTCCATAGTCAAATCACAACTTAAGGGTTGAAATTCAACCAGAGTTCAGAATACTGACCTTAATTTGTATCCAAAATGGGTAAATTGCCAATTCGTCCACTGCCAACTTTTCCACTCACCACATGGTCTACCTTCATTTAGTCTAATGCCATTCCATCCATCAACATTTCGTCTCGCAACCATTTGGTCTAATAACCATTTTGTCCAATCATCACTTCGTCTAATCACTATTTCGTCTTTTCCCATTTTATCTAATAACCAGTTGGTCTAATACCCATTTTCTTTTCCTTCATTTTGCACAATTAACACTTTACTTTAAATAGACCAAATAGTATATGGACTAAATGGCTATTGGACCAACTGGTTATTAGATGGGGTGGCATTAGATTATGAAAGTAGACCATGTGGTGAGTAGAGGAACTTATAATAGACCAAATGATACATGTAGTAGACGAGTTGGCAATTGGATGAATTGGCATTATTAGATGAATTGGAAATAAACCCCAAAATGTAGCCTTTTGTTGTGATATAAAGACACAGAGCCTTGCATAAAGACTAGAAGATCATCGATGAATGACGTTCTTCGGTAATGCATGCCTGCCACTATATGTGTATTATGCTCTAATTAGTGATAAAAAACCAATGAGTCACGTCAGTCTACATTGTCCATAGCTCATTACATTAGGGAGCATTGATCCTGACCTTGCCCGACATCAAATTATAAAAAATTCATAGATAAAGTTAAAGAATGTAGTTGCAGCAAACAATTATTTCATGAGAAAGTCTTCCAAGGTTAATTGTCACCCTATATTATCATAGATGATCTAGTAATGAAATCTTGGCTGAAAATTGATGACACAGTTTAGTCCACCCCAACAAAAAAGTTGATTTGAACAAAAAGAGAAAAATCCAACCAGCATAATACTGAAAATTTCATCAAAATCGGATGCAAAATAGGAAAGTTATGACATTCAAATTTTGCTTTATTTCACAAAATAGTTATATGCACATCCTGGTCGGTATGCAAATGAAGGGACTGATGACATCACTATTTCTTTAGTATTTTATTATATGAAATATGGAATATTCAAATTTTCTTCCCCATGAACATAGGGAATTACAATTTTCACATATGCTTCAGTCAAGCTGGTTCTCATTGTCAAATCTGTAAAAACTGAAATATTGTGTAATTCAAACAATAAAAAAACAATAATAGTGAGTGAGGGACATCATAGACTGTCTCATTTGCATTTCAATGTTTTGTGAAAAATAAGCGAAACTTTTAAACGTCTTAACTTTCTTATTCTACATCCGATTTCGATGAAATTTTCAGCGTTATTCTTTGATTTTTCTCTTTTTAATCAAATCAACATTTTTCTGGGGTGGACTTGACCTTTAAGGTCACTCTTAGGAGAAAAGCAAATGTGGGTCAGTGTATTAACTGCTTGGAAAAATACCAGACACTTTATTTTGCCTATTTCTCAGCAATTACACATTTTCTTACTGAGCCAGGATTTGGCATATTTTTTTTAATCAATACATACAATCCCTTTGGTGATAATTTTATTGGCTTCTGTTGAAACTAATTTTGAGATCATATAACTGCAAATGGCATCTTTTCAAATCCATAACTCTCTTATCCTTAAATCAATTTTGATGAAACTTGCATTAAATTGCTCTTCTTATTTTACTCTTTCTGATAAGATTGAAACTCTCCTTGGGTTTTGGATATTAATGAATGACATTTAAGAGTTATAGTATCATGCGCGCACTACCACTATGTTTGCTATTCTCGCCACCATCAAGGCTTTTCGCACTTAAAGATACAAGTTCAGTTTAGATTTGTAAATATATTTCAGTAAAGAAACGCCACTATAAAAATAAACTAAATTTGGCTGGTGTTCCTCAAATTAGCTGAAATATATAAGGCACTCCCAAATACATTTTGGATAAAACACAACTCTTTATAGCGTACATGTACATGCGGCTGAAAGTTTTATTTCTTCTCATTTCTAATATGAAAGCATATGAAAAGAAATACTTTTCAGTGAAGCCTCTCACCATGCTATTCTTCTTCAGTGAAATGAAAATGTGTAAGAAAGTCCACATATTCATTGGAAACTATCCCAGGGGCAAATTTCCCTTTAAACATCATTGATCAAGTCCCCCCCCCAAAGTTGGCAACGTATTTTCAATCATTTAGCCAATGTAAACAACTATGTGCCAAATTTTGAAAGACAGGAATGATTATTGTCAATCCACACAATGACTATGTTTGATTGCTGCAGCTATAGATAATTCCCACCCAAAATTAAAGGAAACCAAAACCCAAGAAGAGAAGCAATCTTATTGGAAAGAGTAAAATGAGAGGAACAATTTAAACAAAGTTTCATCACAATCGGTTTATATGAAATAAGCAAGTTGTGGACGTTTAAAAAGTCTTTTTGTACTTTCTATGGGATCCTCAGATTGGCAAACGTGCTTCAAAATGGCTGATTTTGTGGACAACTCTCCATTTGTTTTGTACACATATTTCCCCCTTTATTTTACATATTTCACATTATCTCCTACTGACCTTGATATATGTGATGTGAATTATATTTTCCCATGACACATGTTGTGTTCAGAGGGAGGCAAGATGCAATTTGAAAGATATTTAGGAAAATCTGAAAATGTGTGTTTACCTGTCTGTAAAGGGCATACGAGGTACTATATGTGCTCATATTGGGTGATCACTATAGGATTCACTGTACCACTTTTTTTCTACTAGAGTAAAATGCATGATATACACTGTGGCCCGTATTCTGAAGTCAGGTTTAACTTAAACTCGGGTTGAAAGTTGTGGTTTAAGTATGAATAGCCAATTGTTACATAAATCACTAACAGTAGAGATATCATATTTCACCTCATTTGGCTCTCAAATCATTCATAATTGTCAAGGAAGTAAATAAATGATTGTCTTCACCATCGATGAATCAGGAAAGAGCAGATCGAGTGAACATAAGAAACATACAACTTAATAAAAATGTTGACACCTTTGGCTTCCCATAATTCTAGCACAGAGTTAGACCTGACTTCGGAATATGGGCCTGTATGTCTCCTTCTGTACTGCATTGGCAGACTGTATCTAGGCTTAATTGGCTATCACAGCAGCTGCTGTACCTACAATATTATACTTGGAGTTATTCAATTTGACACCCACGCTCCAACAATGTACATCATACATCTCATCAATATTAAAGGGCAAGTCAACCGTAATTGAAATTTTGTTCTGATTAAAGCAAAAAAAAAAAAGCAAATGACCCCCCCCCCTAAAAAAAATGATAATAATTGGTAAAACTTCTGCAAATTGTCATTTTTTATGATTCATGTTTGGGATTTTTTTTTCAAGTTTCTCGGAATATAGCGCATGTGGGGAGCTGCTTGATATAACATCAAAAATCAAAATCAAGATATCAAGTTTGCAAGTCTGTTTAATTTTTTTTGGTGGATTATTTTTTTTAAACCAAAACTTATTCAAAAAGTTTCTAGAATTTGTCTGCTTTTATTAAATTCAAATTGACATCAAGAAGGAAATGCGTCTTTAAAATTTAAAGGGGAAACCATCGTACCTAGTCAATGTGGCTTATGACAAGGACAAATTGATTATGTAACTTTGGTAAACCACTTGAATATTTACACTTTTGACAGCACATTCTGACCCAAGAGTAAACAATTTCTCTTTGCTCGTGCCCCAACATAAACAGAAAATGACAATAACCCATTTATCATGAACATACAGTGCAAATACATACAAATAAACAAATTAAACAAATTTCAGTAGAATATAAAAAGAGATTTATTCAAAATTGATCACAGATTTATTTTCCAAATGAAATATCCTCTACAACCCCTCTACAGAAAACCCTGTGTATCAGCATAAAAACATTAACTATCCATAAATTTTTCATCCCGCTACACCACAATTACCGTAGCTAATTCTTTCACGATTTATAATATATCGCCTACAATGAAAATGCCAAACTCACCTTTATACACTGTATTTCATCTACAAACATGTAGGAATGTCTGAAACATGTCAAATTTAGACAAAGTCTACCCCAATTTATGCATAAGTTGAAAACAAATCAACTTAAATTGTATGCAGTGTACACAAGAATACTTGTAGCTGCACCCCATCAACTTGCCTCAAATAAAATCATCAAACATAAAACAAAAGAGTGGAAAAGACAAAACAAACACAAAACATCAAATGAAATTACATACTCATTATCAACATCATCACCTGCCACTTTAACCCTAAAAGGACTGGGCTATTTGAGATCTCTTGAGGACTGGGGGGGGGGGGGCATGATGGCCCCCCTTCTGATACCGGCCGCCGTTAATGCGATCGCGCTGAAATTTGGCAAGCACATTCTTTACCACATAAACTACAAGCCAGTTTAAAAAAAAATTGAAATTGATAAATGGTTATTTTTTTTTTATTATGAATAAACTGCAAATTTATTCATGAAAAACATTTTTTGCATATTTAACACCCAATTTCACTTAAAATTTTTTTTTTTTCTAGATGTCATCTTTGTAATCTAATTTAAAGGTTTCCAGAAAGAAAATTGCGAAAGCCAATTTGTTCCTTATGTGTTTCTTTGTTTTTAGAATTTCTTATGTATTTCTTTGTTTGTTTCATTGTTTTATTCAATGTAAATTATTACCGACCATTTAACAACTAAATCAAACCCTAAATTAATTAAGCAGTCCAATTAGAATGGAAAATAATCGCCCTTTTATGAATTTCATCTCCCATAGACTTTGTACACAAAGTATAAAAATGAGCCATTTTCAGCATGACTTTGTCTCGTAAAATATTGTAGCGTTGCGATGCTATACCTGTATGTCGTGAATTTGGTCTCAAATGTTGCATGAGACTTCAAAGAAAAAATTTCGTGTGGCGTTCTTTTTGCGTTTCAGAAGTATCGCGTGAAGCGTTGGGGGGGGGGGAGGGCCATGATGGCCCCCCCTCAATGCTTCACGTTTAGGGTTAAAAAGAATGAATTACCATACTCACATTTTGAAGATAATCATCACTTACATAAATACTTTCATACACTATTCAATATAACATGCACTAGCATTGTTTTTTTAAAATGACTAATAATTTCAAAATATTTGCATTGTTTTTTGGCAAAATAGATTAAAATTATTTAGTATCAACACTGATTATACCTTTCATTAGTTAATCCATTGGCATACATAAATAAAGTTGGCCTACAGATATAATGCTTCTAATACTGTAATCTTAGTACATGTATGCAGTACTGTACAAGGGGTGAACCAATTTCTTTTGATTTTTTTTAATTTACTTCATCGAAGTTTTCCACTTTCCCTGGAATTCTTTTCAATGCAATTTTTACTCTGAATGAAAGTTGTTTAATTACATTACAGTATCATATAAAAATAGTATGAATATAAAGATATTTGTTTAACATGGAGAAAACAACATGCACTGTGATTTTGTAAGATTTGTGTGTGTGGAGGGGGGGGGGTGGTAGGTGAATGCCCCTTCCCATTTGAGGGGGATCCCCCACTTTATGGCCCATAGAATATACCGATTGAAGGATTCGTCTCAGGTCAACTGAACACTGTCTTCATACAGATGACATTACCCACAGGATTATGTAACATTCTTTTGGATCAAATAAATGAGGGAATGAAAATGAAATCCATATTTTATGAATTGAAATGGAAATCTGAAATGGATATACTCCAAAGATTCTTCTTAAAGCCTAATTGATCGTTGGCTGGCAACCACTGTGCAGTGCCAGATCCACATTGTTCTATCCCTCAAATGGTTGAACGCCAAACAGAGTAGCAGCACCTCCCATCTTTTGATGTTTATTTGATCTGATGTGGCTAACCGGGGCTTGAACCCCCGACCTCCTAGTTGTGAGATGGGCCCTTTATCGACTGAGCAAACACACCAGGGGCCCGTCTTACAAAGATTTGTGATCGATCTGATCAATCGCAACTATGGAAAGCCAGCAAAGTCAACATATAAAATGCATGTTTGTTCAAAAAATTGTCCATATATGAATGTATATGCATAAATTAATTGATTTCTTGACAATTTGGTGTGTTTTCCTTTGTTTACAAAGGACATTTTGCACATTTCCTGTAGAAAATATTATGGATTTCCATAGAGCTACGATTGATCCAATCGATCGTATTGGAAATCCATTAGTGTCATAATTTTTTCTACAGGAAATTTGCAAAATGTCCTTTGTAAACAAAGGAGAACACACCAAATTGTCAAAAAATCAATGAATTCATGGATATACACATATTCATATCTAGAACTTCTTTTTAACAAACATGCTTTTTATATGTTGACTTTGCTGGCTTTCCACAGTTGCAATTAATTGGATCAATCGCAACTCTTTGTAAGATGGGGCCCTGATAACTGACTAAGACATGCATTCATCATCAGTTTTCCTGAAAACTCTTAAACACAGATCCTGAATCTCCAAACTTTGATCCTTTGCTTTGCTTGTCCCAAATGTAGTTATCAAAATGAGTAAAAGATAGTATAAATATTGCATGAACCTATTTCATAATTTTAAAATAACACCCCCTCATACAACAACAACATGCATTTACACATAAGCCCTCTATCCTCTGGTTAGTAATAACAAGCGTTCATGTTAGTCTGGAAGCACAGACTCAAAGTTGACACTTAAACAAATTATACCAAGTCAAGGTGTGGAGACTAGACACTCCAAACCCCCTGTGTCAAATAAAGAAGCAGCCACTGTACAAGAGCGAATCTAGTCTACTACTTCAGACTTTGCACTATGCAAATTGCAACCACTACGGGTCTGTGCCTGCAGACTATATTCATGTTTTCTCAGCAATCGGGAAACATATCCGCACCACCATATCAATTTAAAATCCGTAAAATATCCATCGAGGCAACAAGCCGACAATACCCGACACCACATTCATACACACACATATATCCAAGGTTGCAATTATTATTGGCATTATAAATAAAGATTGAACATGTAGAAAGCATGAGCTAGTTATCTATCCTTGTGATGCGGATTTCAGCTATCGGTTTGCTTCCAGATTTCGTAGAATACCCACCTGAAAGAGGAATGTCTGTCAAGGAAAGTTGACAACTGTAAAATATATAATTGATTCCCTGTTTGCATATGTGACCTACCACCCCAAAACCATCAACAAGTTGCCAGGTAAGGTTCTCTGTCAATAGCCAAAATAGTAATTTTGTCTCCACCCCCCCCCCAAAAAAAAAAGCTTATCTGAAAGAGTGATTCTTCTTCTTCATACTGTAAAAATTTGAAGTCGTGAAGTTGAATAAAAGAAAAGAGTTTCTTGGGCACTTCTTTTTCGGACTGCTTGGAAGTTTCACTGAGATTACACAGTATGCATTCTCATGCCTGAGTCAACCCCAAGCTTCAAACCTTGTTTTCTCCTATTTTTTAAGCTCTTGCTGAATTTCCTCTGCATTCAATCAAGTAATTGTAATGGTTATTGTTGGTCAATTTTAACATATTATATATCACTTTAAAGCTTAGGAAATAAATTTTCAAGCTCAATAAAAATCTCAATATTCATTTTGGTCGACTTAATGTTGGTTTTGGGGTGGCAGGTCACATATGGTTTACGATCATCCAAAGGCCACAGCACACCTTACGATTGGTCTGTGAGTCCAACATCTGGTCACAGACTGTGACCCAATGTTAGAATGTAATGTAGTAAGATTTGATACAAATGCAGAGACACGGAACATGTTACTATGTAAAGTTCTAAATCCTCATTGGAATACTTAAGTTCAAACCTGTGACAGTGCTTCAAGTATAAATGACACAATAGCGATAGTTTATTGGTTACCATTTGAAACTAATTTGGCTTTGTGACAACACCAAACCAGCCAGAACACCATACTTGAAATGCAGACCTGCCAACCTCTGGGAATGAAAAACTGTATTCTGTGATAAAATAAACTGTATTTTTCCCCAAAAAAGTGTATTTCATATTAAAATGCTTGGCGCACTCGCTCATCGCAGCGCTCAAGCTGCAGGCAAGCTAAAATGCGCACTGCTCTTGCATGAAAAACAAATACATTGAAACATCACCCTGGTTTAATAAACAAAATGATTGAAAAAAAAAACAAGTTACCTGAAATTACATTGATCCAATAACCATATTTGTGTACGTTTAATGAAATAGAGACATATAGAGATGATTTTTCTCAATAAATTACGATTTAGTAAAAAAAAAATTAAAAAAAAAATTATTATTTTTTACAAATTTTTTTTTTTAAAGAAAAAAAGTACTGCCGTATTTTGGTTGCAAAAACGTACTAAATACGCTTAAAACGTACTGGTTGGCAGGTCTGGAAATGATGCTGGTGTTGGGATTGACATATTTCTGGCAGTTCGTATTGAGCGCGAGCGTAGAACGCCATCTGCTGAACCGAACTTCACAGCTGGTGTTGACCATCTACGTGTAGTTTGCCCTTCACCAACACCAACCCCCATAGATTGGGAATATTGTGGTTTTAAATTCAGTGTTAGTGATCTGAAGCTCACGATCATTAACAGGCGGCGAACAGGATGAAACATCCACATAGAATTAGTTCTTCCTGTTGAGACGAGTGCAAATCATTAGAGCCCTATAAATTTTAACGAATATTAATATTTACTCTTTTGGAAATTTGAAGGTGATTTAAGCTTTTACTTCAATTTCTCCCCGATTCACTTTTGTTGTCAAGACATTCTCACTTAAATCTATACGATTAGCAGCAGAGGAGTGACTGTGATGCCATAGGCTATCGTTAACTCAATTTGTATCATAATTATGAACCTTGGATATTTGAAGATGATTTAAGCTTTTACTTCAATTTCTCCGCGATTCACTTTTGTAATCCAGACATTCTCACATACAATGTGTAAAATCTATATGATTAGCAGCAGAGGAGCGACTGTGATGCCATGAGCTATCATTAACTTGATTGGTATCGTAATTATGAACCGAGCTTGGTGTTGGAGCTCGGTTCAACAGCCTTTTCACGCTCTCAACACTAACACCAAAACCAAAACTAACACCAAACAACACCATACTTGAATTCCCCTATCTTCTTTCAGCATCGAATTACAAAGGATACATTTCAAGGTAAGATGGAACACAGACATTTTCCTTGCTGAATCCAACTTTGTATTTCAGTTTGGTCAGCTGTTCCTCATACATGGCCAATGCTGACTTATTATTGAATCCGTTGCCCTGAAACGCAAAATGAGAGAAAAACATGAGTCAGTGTCCATAGCTCTATGAAACAGTGTTTCATAAAGGTATTGTGTTATCTACATAGTAGGACAGGTGAACCTTTCTTTACTACATGAGATACCCCAATTTTCTCTGATTTGACATTAAACAGGGGTCCACTTTGTCCACAAAATTTCCTACATTTCCCGCATCAAATTTACAAATGCATTCAGGTGCTTCTTACCAACGTTGATTTAAATCTACACAGATTGGACTTCAACTATAGCTGATTTAGCACCCAAAAAAGAGTCGATCATTGTTAAGTCAGGAATAACTTACAAATGGATTTCATCATGCTTTCGGGAACATGAATGTATTAATAGGCAGACAAACATTTATTTATTCTCAGTTGACTTTTTTTACCTTAGAACAATCTGTATGGACATACCTGAGTGAAATATTTCCCGGTTGGTTTGAGAAGTTCCATTGACAGTTCTAGGATTAGGCGGAGAAAGTCCCATTGGTTTCCTGCATACATGTATATGAAACGAGATGAAAAAATAACATACTGTAATTGAGTATGGCTTCCTCTCTCTACAATAGGATCACTGAGAAATAAATCATGTTGAATTGTCACCGAAAAAACAAAATACAATAAAATCATACTGGTTGGCAGCTCTGCACAACACATTCCAATTCAACACTGGTCGATTTATTAATCTCTCACACCTTCACATGAGGACAAGCAATTTTTGTTGTGAAATGATCGAGCCTTTCACCCTTGACATGGTGAGTGTGAATCTACTATATTGTCAAACACACCATGTATATGAGACAAGTTTGAAGTTGATTCGACCCATAGTTCTTGATGAGTTTGGGAGAACATGCCATATTCAATAATCTCTGAGACCTTTGTTTTGACATAGTGACTAAAAAATCTATAAAAGCTATCATCATTCACATGCATACAAGAGTTAAAGATCAAAGTTTTACTTTGTGAGGGCAATCCTACATTTGGCAATGATGCTTGAAAATTACAACATTCTGTAGACAACTTTATTCAACTGGAAGGTTCTGATTTGAACAAATTGTGTATAATAGACATTGAGTTGAGTTACATCTTTCCTGTTAATTAGGTCTCACGGATAAAAGATTCTTAAAAATAATTCAAACTTCCTCATCTACTTTTTGATGCAATGTCTTTTAAAGGACCATTCTACTTCCAAATCAGCTTTTTGTTCCTTCTAAATTCCTCTTAAGAATATAACAACTGGATTTAATATTTCTTCTCTCTGAACAGAGAGGTAACAAGAGCATATTTGGACCGGCAGCCTAGCATAGCCCCACCTCAAGTCCTGGGGAGCGTTTCACCAACATTTTCATCCGACAAGTTATCAGGTCTGACAACTTTCCTTGATTATGATTGGCTGAGAGGCACTGTTACCACAGTAACTGTCGGATAAAACAGTACTTGTCTGATATACGTCTGACAAGTCCTTTTATGAAACGCTCCCCAGAACTGCTCATATCTGGCCAGTTTATTACCCATAATGCACCATTCTAAGCAATGTAGTCTTGTAATAACACACAAATTCACTACTCAACATATGAAATATCATAACTATGTTACCAAGTGGCAAAACAGGTACCTTCCTACTCAAAAACATTGTTTTTATGTTTATACACAAATAAAATTGGCTAATTTACCCACTACATCACTAATAGTAAATATCAAAGGATATGTATTAAAGACTAGCAATTTGAAAGGTCAATGTTGGCCAGTTTGCTTCCCCTTTAAAAAGACCCTTCATTCTATCAACAAACTACTTAATAATAATAATAATGCTCAATTCTTGTATAGCGCATCACACATAGCATAGCATGTCCCTATGCGCTTAATAAAGAAATAGTAAACATAATTTTATTGCCAACTAGTAAATACAAATCTGTATAAACATATTTTTATTACCAATAAAACCACATTTCCAAAGCCACTAAATAGATAAAATCTGTATAATCAGCTATTCAATAGTAAGAAAACAGACATAAAATCTGTATGAATGTGATCAGTTGATTTTTTTCCTTTGAAAACAATTATTTAACAAAGGCATCAGTACAAATTACACGTACAAGTTATCTTTGTTTAAGTTCAAACCCGCGTCTTAGAAGAAACAAATGCATGGTCACATGTGAGAGCACAACCAATCAAACTTGTAATTAAACTTGTAATCCTATAAAGATTTTAATGGTATTGTTAATCTTTAACTTATTATCTGTAAAATGAAGGCACATACATGTATCAAACAAATGTCAAGTCAAAGTTTGTCCTGTAATTTGTGATGGGACAAACATGAAAAAAGACAAGGCGACACAACATTTGCTCCTGCGACAATTGCTCCGAGCTTCATTTTGTCTGAGATGTACATGTAGGATCATGGTTTAGGGTTGCAGTAGGCTTTGGTGTTAGATTTCGGGTAGGGTGTAGTGTTACATTCCGAGTTGAAATTGGTCATTTGATTAGAGCAACTGTCGCCGGAGCAAATGTCATGGAACCCCCCCCAAAAAAAAATAAGGGCAAGCTCTTTCCTTATACTACAAAATATAAGTCTTTTAATATTTTATTTGTATAGCTCTAACAGAGAAATACATGTTTCAGATTTAACTAATTGATTCAAACAATGAACTACTGTTATATTCGACCAATAACTTTCATCAGGTTTATCATGAATTTTAAATGATATGGAGACACAATTTACCCCAATGTTCAGATTATATGCCAACATTTATAAACTTGATTGACATACCTTATCACAAATAAAACACTCATCACGTTGTTGTCATTTGATATAGGTTCATTATCCAAAAGAAATTTCCAAAGTTTATCAATGCTGTTAAATTGATATTTTATTGAATCATAACTCCATTACAAAGAAGTAATTACATCCAAAGTCTCTTATTTTGTTGAAATAGCAGAACACTGAGTGCGACAAAGTAATAAATTAAAAATAATATAGGATTTTTATTAGTGCACATATCCACCTTGTTACGTGCTCAAAGCACTCCTATATTTAACCGGCTACGCATGTCATTTACATTTTGATAATAAGATTGGGATGATGCAACTTCAGGAGCAGAGTAAGTCAGGATCAAGTTTACCCAATTCTGAAATTCCAATAGATTTTCTACAGGGATCATCCGGTTCTGGTAGGTATAAAATTATGGGCAAAAAAACAAAATCTACCTTGGTCTTATTGATGTCTTTTCTACTTTAGTGCTAGATATTTGACTAGCACATAGGACAGGCTTTCTATTTGCAGCCATAGGTCTTTTTGGCTACATTGCTCATTGAGGTTAGGGCATGGTGGGAGGTGTGAGATCATTTGCATTTAAATATTAAAGACAAATATTAGGAATGCCCAACAGAATTTCAAATTAATGCAATTTTTGTGATGAAGTGTATTGTGTGTAGAGTACTTGAGAGATCTAGAAGAGTGTTCTTTTTGGGCAGATTTAATTATGAGTATCTTTCAAATGGCATGCCCGAGCATCACAAATTTGTTCTTTAAAGACTTGAAGAAAAAGTCACAAACCACAGCGATGAGGGCTTTTTATGTTGCAAAAATATTGTGTGAAACATGAAAAAGGGGGGGGGGGGCAAATTTTTGAAATTGGGAATTTTTTCTTACCATGATCTTGGAATGGACGATTTTGCTTCAAACTGGTGGTTAAGGAATTTTTGTTCTTTACGTACAAATATCTGCATAAAAATTAGCATTATTATTTTCCCATTCTAGCTTGGGCATTTTCCATATATATTCATTGCATGGTGAACAAGAATATACATTACTCAAGTGACTGCTTTTCTTCTTGTGAACGTTATTTCATTTGTCATACATTTCCAAATCATATCTGGAGTTAAGAATATATCAAAAAATATCAAAAGATTTCTTCAGCCTGAAAATTGATTTCAAAGCAGTTGTAACTAATACAGAAAGAAAATAAATGTCAAGTAAAGGAAATAATACAAAATGACAAACTGACATTCCTGATAGAACTATACACTACTAACCAATTGCTGACAAAGTTGTTCGTCAAAGGTAATAGTTGCTTTTCCATTTCACTTGAAGAATGGATTGTTAAAAAAAGTAAATGTACATCCTGTACATGTACCAACACTGCCCTTTTCTCATGTTTTCTAAACCCCAGACTATTGTTAAATTTGTAGTAATCCAGGACTAGTGGTAGTCATTTGTGCAGGGCAAATTATCCTGTACTAAAAAAGTAGGGTTAGCCCCAAACCCTGGACAAAAGGTGGGGCCAACTTGCCATTTAGCCCCACCTAGAGAACAGGGTTAAAGGACAAGTCTACCCCCAACAAAACTTGATTGAGAGAAAAATCCAACAAGCATAACACTGAAAATTTCATCAAAATCAGATGTAAAATAAGAAAGTTATGACATTTATAATTTATTGCTTAATTTCACAAAACAGTTATATGCACATCCTGGTCGATATGAAAATGAGGAGACTGATGACATCGCTCACTATTGCTTTTACAAGTATATATGAAATATGAAGTATCGGGAATTCTAATTTTCTCCTTATAATCATATGAAACAAAGTTTTATTCATCCCTGAACATGTGGTACTACCATTGTTATAACTATTATGGTTCAGTAAAGTTGGTCCATAATGTTCAGTAAAAATTGAAATATTTTTTGATTCAAACAACAAACAACTAAAAAAATAATGAGTGATGGACATCATTGACTATATAATTTGCATGTCACTGAGTTGTGCATATATCTGTTTGTGAAAAATAAACAAAACTTTAAGTTGTCATAACTTCCTTATTTTACATCCGATTTTGATGAAATTTCCAGTACCGGTATTATGCTTGTTTGATTTTTCTCTATTGATTTAAATCAACATTTTCTGGAGTGGACTTGATCTTTAAGGAAATTTTGCCTGTGAAAAAACAGTATAACAGTAACCAGCTATGTGACATAAGTTTTCTTTCCCTTTTCTATTTTAGGAAATGGTCCATCCCCTTCATGCACGAAACTACATAATCCTGATATAGTTCTGCTAAATCAATGGACTATATTTTTTGAATGCTTAAACGTACATGTGTGGTGGTAGGCAGAAACTACAACCTGGTCACACATATACATGCATTCTGCATGTATGTATCACAAGTAAACTTGTTTGGAATGAGTAATAGTTGTAAATATAGAGATCTTCAATGTTACCAACACAACCTGAAATTGAGAACAGGAGCTATTTGTGATTTCAGGTAGTCAACATATACACAAGCAGGATATTGTCAGGGCTTCAACTGCAGTGCTGAATCTAGCTTGATATTTCTGAAGGAATACTTTTAAACACTGAAAGGTGGTGGAGGGTTTTTCAAGAAAATCAAGTCTGGTTTGCCAGCAACAAATACTGACGGATCGCTATACATTTTGTGATACAAGTAAAAATGGCTTCGTGTAAATGGCATGGACTGATATCAGTCTTCACTGCACTGATGATGATCTCACTATGTAAATGTGATTCTATTCTTACTGTTACTGAGGATGAGGACGTCACACTTGAATTTTTATATCCATGTGACAGTTATAAAGTGACAATACAGAAAGCAAACGGGCTTCCCTTTTACGATTCAAACAATCAAGATGGACAAGATCTATACTTGCCCATCTATGATGCTGATAGGTTTAGTGTGGGTCATGAGAATTGTTCAGTTAGGGTTTTCATAAGTCCTGTAAAAAGAGGCGATGAGGCAACTTATATCTGTTTAGCTTATAGGTCTGGCATCACTCACATTGAGTTCACAAGGGTAAGATTAAATGTGAATTACCCTCCAGGTAAAGCATCTTGTTCCTTTGAAATAAGTGCAAAAGCCGGTTGGGAATGGTTACCACTGCATTGTACAGCTTCTGTTGGCACTTTGGAAGGGGAGATTCAATGCTACCAAGATTCTAAACGTTTGCCCCCTCAAAGTAGACTAGTGAAAGCTAAAGAAATGTTCGAACAGACCATTTTGGTTTCAAAAGAAAGCCCTGTATTCTGCTGTTCTTCCAGACTTAATAGTCAACCTAAAGATATGTGTGACTGTAGGGATTTTACATGGAAGCCATTGAGGAATAGTTCACAGACTAAAACAATCGTTGACCCTTGTCCCCTTACTACACCACACCTGTCCACAACATTATCCCAAACCACAGCAAGAAAAGTTGGAAACACTCAACTTCTCCAATCTGAAAAATTACAAAAAACCATGGAATCAGCAAAACCAATAGATGCAAAAGAGAGTCAGAGTGTTAAGGTTTTGGCATTGATATTTGGAAGTCCATTTGCTATGTTATTGTTAGTAGCACTACTCAATATACTTGAGCAGTTTCTTAAAATACTGAAAAAATGCCATATGAAAGAACCAGCACATACATGTACACATACAAATGAAGCTCAAACTCAAACAAACTTTCATCAAGAGGAAGAGAGGAATCCAGCTTCCTCATTAAATCGAAGTCAATGGGAGAAATCTCCAAACCAAAGCTTTTTGGCAACATTTGTTAGTAATGAGTTTAAAAAGAACGATAGTGCAACACCACTGATATCAGACCAGGTATAAAAAAAAATCATGGAAAGGATTCTAAGAACATATTTCCAATAATAGGCAACTATTTCTAACAACAATATGAAGAAGAAGAATCAGAAGGAATAAGAAGGAAGAATAAAAAGGAGGAGAAGAACTAGGTCCATATCCTTTCTAAGTTATGATGACATTTCAAAACCTTAACCTTGGTTAAGATTTCAATGTTGACGACGCGGCCGCCATCGCCAGAAAAGCGGCACCTACAGACTTGCTCTATGCAGGCAAGACAAAAATCATTAAAGATATAGTTTACCTCTTGGTTCTGTGGTAATAGGAATAGCTGTTAGGTCATTGATGATATAGTCAAACATCTTGCCTTCTGTAATGTACTGTTGCATTATGGGTATACAGTCTGCTACTTTAACCTGTAAAAATGAAGAGATATGTGTGTAATAAAGAATTTATTTGAAAGGTAAACTACTCATGTTTCCAAATATAGGCTGAATGTACATTTTGAAGGAAGAAAAAATATATAGCTAAAACTGTACATAGAATTACAAACAAGATTCTTATGTAACCCTTTTTATAAAATCTGTATCAAAGCCCTTTACACTTTTGATGCAATAAAATGAACAAAGAACATGAAATTAAAATTATATAAGAAAACATAAAAGATAATAAATAAAAGTAACTGGATATAAAACTATGTTGCAGGATTATTAACCCTAATTCTCCCGGGGGGGGGGGGGGGGGGGGGGGGGGCATTATGGCCCCCCCCTCGACAATTTTTGCGATATATCTGCTTTAGCATTCTAGGAGCTTTATTTAGTGAATCAGAGCAAAAAGTATGATTTCATGAATAAATTAGCATAATTAATTCATATAAAATAAAAATATATGAATTCAGTGAAATTTACCAATGCAACTGCGTAGATTACGTCATTCTCTACCATCATGCAAATTTTCGTTGTGATCGCGCAATCCACGGCTGAGATCTTAAGGGGGGGCCATAATGGCCCCCCCCCCCCCCCCCCGGGAATGACAAGAATCAGAATACCCCGGGAGATTGAGGGTTAAGAGCTGATTTTTAAAATGATTTTTGAATTAACGACCATCACATTAAAAACAGAAGACAATAACAATATACCCAAAGCTGGGAGAATTCACTGAGGAATGATGGTGACCTTTCTCGATTACACACGATCAAAGGAAAGAAATCAATGTATGAACCAGGAGTTTTTACCTCGAAAATCAGTCAATTTTCAGAGAGTTTCCCTGACTATCAGCCTGGAGATTTGGCATCTCCGATATACCCACATACAAATATTTACTCATGTTCATGGAATAACAAAATGTACTTTTCGTCAATATAATCACTTACATTTGAATTAATTCAAGTTCATTTTATTCTCGATTCAAATTCACACGACTCCCCTTCCCCCCTTTTTTTTTTTACAAACATAGGAAATACTTCTGAAGAAATTCAAAATGAAGATGACATAGGGGAACTAAATAAAGTCCTAAGTGTCTTGTTATAAAGTGAGATTAACCTCATAATTGTCTCCTGTCAGTGAGTCCATAGAATCATAGCAGATCCCTCGTAGGTGCTTGATGGCAGCATCTATGACAATCTGATCTATGTGAGGTCGGAGGTCAAGGGTTAAAACTAAAACATGATATGAACCAACATACTTAATAATAGTTGATTAGATTGGACAGCTATGGTCTCTTTGCCTCTGCACCATTTCTGTATGGTTTTCATGTACAACTGTCCATAGGTGCTCATTTTATATAAAATTGACATCGCTTTTTTTCTTTGTAATGTAAGGTTGCTTAAAGTATTTCTTAATTTTCTTCTTATCAGCAGGAAAAGGAAAGATTTATCAGTAACCATTTTTAATGCAGGTTAAGCTTTAATGAACATCATGAATTTTACAAACCTTCATCATTTCTTGTATATACATGTATGTGTTTACCGTAAATGGGATTTTTGGTATCCTTTGTAGTTTTTGCAAAAGAATGAAATAAAAAAATAAACGTATGATGTATATTTCCTGGGCTGCACATGTAAACAGCCCCTTTTCAAAAGATACTGAATTCATTCTTGCATCTTTGCAGAAAGTTGAATTTTAATGTGTCCCAGATTTTAAACAATTATCAATGTAATTAGATACGTCTGGTTCATTTTCAACATGACAGACATTGATTTCAAGTTACTACTTTTGTTTTAGAAGTAAACATTTGAATATTCATTAACAAATAATTTGATAGTAATAAAATATCAACTTAGTTGCTTTTGGCTCTTCACATAAAATTTCAATGACTTGGAATGTCATGTACCCACTTGTTTTGAGTGTTCGGTATATCTTGGTATTAAAGGAAACCAAAACCCAAGAGAAGCAATCTTATTGGAAAGAATAAAATGAGAGGAACAATTTAAAAAAGTTTCATTAAAATCAGTTATGAAATAAGCAAGTTATGGACGTTTAAAAGGTCTTGTTTTACTGTTTATGGGATCCTCAAATTGGCAAACATGCTTCAAAATGGCTGATTTTGTGGACAACTCTCCATTCGTTTTGTACACAATTTTTCAGATTTTCCCCATTATCTTTCAAATTGCATATTGCCTCATTCTGAGCATAATACATGTCATGGGAAAATATGATTCACAACACATATGTCAATGTCAGGAGGAAATGTTGTGAAATATGTAAAATAAAGGGGAAAATCTGAAAATTTGTGTACAAAACAAATGGAGGGTTGTCCACAAGATCAGCAATTTTGAAGCATGTTTGCCAATTTGAGGATACCCATAGAAAGTACAAGACTTTCAAACGTCCATAACTTGCTTATTTCACCACCAGTTTTGATGAAACTTTTTTTTAGATTTCTCTCATTCCTCTCATTGTACTCTTTCCAATAAGATTAATTCTCTTCTTGGATTTTGGTCTCCTGTAAGGATTTAGTATAGTATTTACTCAGTATTGAATTGTTAGGAGCTCTTTTAGATGAAACTATTTTCAGTTTATATATCTATAAAAATTGCTAAATATTAACTGGTCAATTATAGTATACTACTTTAACAGAAGTAAACTTTGTTTGGAAACTCTTTCCGCAATGAGGTGTATTTCAATATTCTATTCATGTACTTTTATTTTGTGTTCCGGACATGCATAGGCTTCAGTATTTCAATATTCTATTCATGTACTTTCAATTTGTGTACAGACCATGTGTAGGCTTCAGCAATGCAATATTCTATTCAATGTACTTTCATTTTGTGTTCAGGCCATTGGTTGGCTTCAGTATTTCAATATTCTATTCATGTATTTATATTTTGTGTTCAGACCATGGGTTGGCTTCAGTATTTCAATATTCTATTCAATGTACTTTTATTTTGTGTTCAAGCCATGTGTTGGCTTCAGTAGATGTTTTGTTGATACCTTCAGGAAATATCAAATAATAATTTTGCTCTGAGTATAATGAATTAGTATTTTGGGACATCAGAAGAAGAGCTCTCAACTACATGTAAGTTCTGTACAGTCCTATGGCAAAATCTGCTACAGATTTTTTGTGTAGCAATGATGATAAAATATGGAGCAAATTGAGATGTGATACATGGAAAATCATCATGATTTCATCTCATATTACTGTAAAAAAATAAATAAAAAAATATCATGATTTATTAAAAGCTGCTTATAATCGAATGATTGATGAGTATTTTTGCATGATGGAAGTCATAATTCACTTATAATAGACCATGCAGCCCCCCAAGAATCGATTTGTACATGGAAAATTGAAATTACATTTCACTCATTAGCATAAATTCATCATATGTACAAATGTGACTAGTTGAAAATAAAACTCATTATTCTAACAAGCACAGCTGCTGTAATTGTGCAAACTGTAATATGATACAGGTCTTTAAAGTGTGTGCGAGATGAAAACATCTGTGAAATGCTAATAGTTGTTGGGATGTAATTGTAATGGGTCTGTGTTTTGGTGTGTGTGATTGTATGCATGTGAAGGTGGTACTTGTATAGCTGTTTCTCCAAGGACAGTGCACAAATATATTCTTGACAGAAATGGTCAAGAGCTTAACTATTGTCTTCAAGAGTAACAAATATTGGGCGCTATTCTATCGACTGTCTAAGGACAGGGAAATGACAGAGAAGAAAGTACTTCTTCCTGAATATCATGAAAATAATAATAATCTGCTTTTATATAGCGCTACATCGGAACGACGTCTCTAAGTGTTTTCCAGATATATTATTATCAGATCCTGGCATGCACGCAAACAACGTATGCACTGCCTCCACTCGCTGGGGAGCATTCCAACAAGACTCAATTGCTAGACATATAGGCTTTCGCATCCTACCGGCTACCCATTTAACACCTGGGTGGAGAGTGGCAAAGTGTGGATTGACGCCTTGCCAAAGCACGCTAGGCCATGGTGGGATTCGAACACACGACCCTCTGACTACAAGGCAAGTGTCAGAACCGCTATATCACGCACTTCCACAAAAAGAGTTTTACTGCTCATGAATAAATGATTGAAACCATCTTTCCCTTAATTTTCTTTTTTCTACCATTCAAAGGATATTTCCACCATCGTGATAAACTTTGGGTTTTCTTTGAGGACTTCATGCAAGATCCCTCCATCTCCTCCTCCTAGGATGAGAACCTCTTTACCGGTGTAAGACTCTCTCCCGTTACCCGTGATGGCTTTGGTGTATGCCAGGTCACTCTCAGCAAGATCTGTATTGGAGTTTGGCAAAAGAAAGATAGTCTTGAAAATCATAAAGGGTTATTATCAAAATGAAAAGAAAACGCCACATTTCCTGAAAATCAAGTCTCAACAATCATTTGGCCCACAATCCCATTCAAATGCAAGAAGTATAACAGACAGCCAAACTGTTTATGTGGTAAAGAATAAGATGCCAAATTTAAGCGTGATCGCATGAATGGCAGATGAAATCAGGAAGAAGAGCCATCATTGCCCCCCCCCATTCCATAATACATCTCAAATAGTCCAATCCATTTAGGGCTAAAAACAGCATCATATGGTACCACATTGGGTGATTTCAAGTTCAGTGTTGGCCTTGGTGTTAAAATTTGGATTGCTTCCCCTAGCTCTAAAACTTATTCTGAGTTTGAAAAACTGATCCAGATCACATTATTGACATCTCAACAACTAGTGAGTGACTTTTCGGGACCATCTTCATTTTATGTTTGGTGTTATAATCGTGTAAAAATTGACCTAACACCAACACCAAAAGGTCAACACTGAACTTGAAATCACCCATTGTTGTAGCTCTTGATCTATAAAGTAACCTTGATTTAGACCTCTTGGTTTGTAAAAAAATTAAATCTAAGCTGAAAAGGCAAGCATACTGAAGACCTCCAACACATTTAACCATACATGTATGTTGGAACATGTATAGTATCACTATAAAAAAAAAGAAACCTGTCCCTTAGAAGAATGCTTATTTAGCTTTACTTGACATCTTTGGTACACATATAATTTGGCACTTATTTTCTATTAATTTAAGCAAACACTTGGCTGATTATTTAATTGAATTTTGACTTATTTCTATATCATTACCACAAATAATATTAACATTTAAGGCTTTCCTCAAAGCTATTGGCCCGAATTCACAAAGGTGGCTTTTAAAACCATCGGTTGAACCCATGGTTTATGCAGATTTCCTGTATTAAATATGCTTATTTACCACGTATATTAAAAAAACTTAACTTGAAAAATATCCAATGCTGATTTTGTCACAGTACGCCAAATTGACGCCTGTTACCATGGTAATATACGCTATTTTATTCATGAGTCCACTGTTTGGAGAGTGGAGTGTGGACTCATTAATTCAAAACAGTGGACTCATGTATAAAATAGCGTGGATAACCATGACAACAGGCGTCAATTTGGCACACTGGGACAAAAGCGTGCAACAGCATTGGACATTTTCTAATATACATGGTAAATAAGCGTAATTTATACAGAAAATCTGCATTTATAAACAATGGGTTCAACCGATGGTTTTAAATCAACCTTGGTGAATTTGTGCCATTGAGTTTGACATCAAAATGGTCAAAGCCATGCATGGTAACCACCATGGTAATAAAAAAAAACTTATTGGGCTAATGTTCCTTTGCACTTACTTGGATCATTGTCCAAAATCAGCATGTTGCCATACTGTGGCGAATGCATGATCTTGATATTTTGATATTCTGAGTCCGCTTCAAACGTCGTAGCATCAAAGTCGTATTCAACAAGCCTCCTGTCCGCGGTTGGAACGTATCGATCGATGGCTGCACCTCTTGAAATCTCTGGGAACCTTATGTAGTATGACAGACAAGGTATAAAGTAAACACAATGATGAGCGTGATCGGTTCATCACGGACGGACATTTGATAGATTTTGAAAACTTTGAAGGCTTGTAACAAATTAGGAATAAGATGAACATGGTTCCTTTTTGTTTTATAGTGAAGGGTAGGACAAAGTATGCTGAATGATGAAAAAAGTTTGTTGCCATGGTTACCTACAAACATAGGTAGCCACTAAATGTGCCATATCACGGACGGACATGATAGAAATGTGGTTTTCAGAATTTTTGAACATTTTTATTGTTTCTATCTAAATAGCTTAACTTTGACCAATAATTGTTAATGCAACTTACACTCAGGTATGTTAGCTTCTATGTTCAGCATATTGAATTCTCAACCAATATCAAACTTCTGAGAGAATTGCAAATATTTTCCATCATGGACGGACATCTCGGACGGACATCACGGACGGACACAATTAAAATACATTGGAAGTACCTTGTAAGAAGTTCTTATTACTTGTTTGGGGGAACAAATGCTATTGTATTGATGATTTGTACATTTTTTAATATGATTAAACAATATTAGTTGCACAATCAAGTTGCTACAACTTGATTTAAGTTGTAGCAACATGATTTCTATGCTAGACACACAAAATAATCTAGCCATATGATTGCTTTTAAACACAGTTCTTTTCAAAATCCAATATCCTATTAAATGCACATTGTCTTCTTTTCAATTTAGAGAATACTATAATTGGTACCAAATCAACATCCAGTGGATCAATGATCATGTTGATACTATTTACGATACATCATGACGATACATGTTCATACATTTTTAGGCATTAATTTTCGAAGAGCACAGATTTTTTTTTTTATGTCCATTGACTAAATCCAAAAGATTCACAGGTTGCTGATCATTATGCTTGTTTGGTAGATCAAGTATAACCACAACACTTGTCCAGGCTCTCTTCAAATTCATCTTTTGTCCATATTAAAGTGGAGACACCCCTTCACATCAACAGCCCTCATGTATTTAGGCCCTGACCGAATCCAAAATTGAAATCAGATACCAATTAAACTTCTAAACACTGCAGTGCAAGCTTTATATGAATTGTATGCATTTTCAGATTACCAGATCAGCAATTTGCCCAAAATTAGCTCCAAAATGGACTTTAAAAAAAAGAATTCTTGTACTTTTCACAAGCCTCAGGGACGTGATGTCATGTTCTATTAGAAGCATTGTAAATCCATAGGTTTGTACATGGAAAAAAATGATGATTTTTTTTCTGCTTATCAGAATATGCATTCTACTTTCTTCTTTTCCATCACTTTCTGCAAGCTTCAATTGATGAAATATACAGCTTTTGACTTATTCTTGCTCTATTTCATTTCCAGCTTTTTGGCATACATGTAACTTCCAACTCTATCTGCATTCCAATTATGTTTAAAAAAAATTTCCTGACAACAATTAAGCCCCAATAACAGCCAAAGAAAGAAATTGTGAAGAGTTGTAGGTTTCCATCCATTTGAGTTCTGAATAATTCTCAGTACCATTTTTCACTGCAAATTGGAACTAAAATTAAATTCATAATCTGCTCAGTATTTGCTCATTGTCTGTCCTTGATGAAATTAATGTCCGTCTGCGATTATTTTGATTGATTTATGATATGGATAAAATGTATGGATTTTAGCTATATTCAAATGAAATGATGTACAGTGTCTAGTGAGATGCTTCTACACACTTTTATTTTTGTTTTTATTCTGATAAAGAATAAAAAGCTGAATCCATACAGATTATCCATATCATAAACTCAATAAAAATGATCACGGACGGACATTAATTTCATCACGGACGGAAATTTCAAAATGGAATGTTAAAATCTACCAGAAAAATCTATTTCCCATATTTTTTCTACTATTGATGATAGATTAATGTTCAGAGTAAAAGAAAATCCAAACCAAATTGGAGTAACTTTGAAAACAATAAAAGTAGAGTGAATTGAGTTTGAGTGAATTTACACTGTCCGTCCGTGATGAAATTAATGTCCGTCCGTGATCATTTTTGATTGAGTTTATGATATGGATAAAATGTATGGATTTCAGCTATGTTCAAATAAAATGATGTACAGTGTTTAGTGAGATACCTCTACACCTTTTTATTTTTTATTTCTATTCTGATAAAAAATAAAAAAACTTTTTACATTTTTTTTCATCACGGACGGAAATTTCAAAATGGAAATGTTCACACCTACCAAAAAAAATTACTTCCCAATATTTTTTTTCTACTTATTTATGTTTGATAATAGATTAATGTTCAGAGTGCAAGAACATCCAAACAAAATTAGAATAACTTTAAAAACAATAAAACTAGAGAGAATTTAATTTTAGTAAAAATGTCCGTCCGTGATGAGAGGTAATAGCACCCCCACGAATAAAATGGACTATTCCAGTACTTTCGGATTTATCAATCTTCATGAAACTGAGTTATTTGAAACCTGAGATATCAAAGATTATCTTAAAAGCAATTTTGATAGAAATATCTAAAAAAAAAAAATTCACCTCAATGCTAACCCTTAACCGATCATGCTCTGATACAAAATAAAGAATGTAAAGTATGCTGAATTTTAACATGATATTAATAAAAACAAAGAATTCAATAAGTTTGTTTTCGGTAAGATACAAAGTTTCCTGGCGAAAGTTGATGAGAATGTAAAACACTGTCTTTGATAATCTGGGTCCCGAATCACAAATATTTACAACTATGGTTAAAATTTTCTATTATCATAACTGCATGTAAGTATTATGGAAATATTGCTTTTAATTGGCTTCAGAGAAATGTTACCATGGTAATTGTCTTGATGACAAAGTTAATGATAATAATAATAATAGGCAGGTGTATTTTGCCATCTACCTCAGCAATCTATTCCGAGGCACATTGTTGTCATTATTATTACCCGGCCTTAGCCCGAGCTGCATTTCAGCGCTCGAGCATTCAAGGAATTAATCCTATTATGAAAGTTAACATAGTTGTAACTCTTTATGACATGGGTCTCTTAAAACCTGAGCTATGAAAAGTAAACTTATGACATTAATAACTCTTTGTGCAAATAGTGGAATTTATGAAAGCACAATATTAGGTAGTTTTCGCAAAAAATAAATGTTTTATTCAACATCTTCATCAATCAAAATCAAAATCGAATATCAATGGTAATAGAATAAAAATCTTAAATTTCAAGGTCAGGTCAATTCGACAAAAAGTTGATTTGAATAAATACAGAAAAATCAAACAGACATGGGTTTTATAGTGAGCGTGTCCTGGTCTAGTGGTTCTGAATCTCGCCTATCAAACAGAGGGTCGTGGGTTCGAATCCTAGCCATGACGTGTTTTCCTTCAGCGAGAAATTTATCTACACTGTGCAGCACTCGACCCAGGTGAGGTAAATGGGTACCGGCAGGATGTAATTCCTCAAAAAGCTGTGCGCACCAGAATCAGTAGATTAGCTTAGCCGGGGTAATATAGGAGCGCCTTGAGCACCAAGCAAGGTGGATACGTGCGCTATACAAATCCCATATTATTATTATTATTATGACTAGTGGACCTTGCATGTACTGCCACCGGAAATTCCAGCTATTGCCTTCAGGTATTAAAGGCATTATCTCACTTTCCCTGGACTGACAATTTGCCTGTGGCTACAAGGGCTTGGTCAAATTATTCATTGCTGGTATTTGCTTCCCACAAAGAAATCTCTGTTTAAACAGGTATTCCCAGTGCTTTCCCATAGTCTAGATAGGGGAGAAGATAATTATCCACTCCTCATGAAAGTTGGTGTCCATATGATATGATTATAATTCTGTAAAGATTGGATTTCATAATAATGATAATACAGTGCACGACACTGGCACTTGTCCGACGGTCCAAGACCAGTAAAAATTGCTGTTGGGCCAGTAACTTTTCAGAAAAAGCCAGATTTACTGGTCCGACATGACCAGTAAGATTATATCTACTAGTATCTGATACAAAATATATTTTCTTCTATTTTGTAAATTAAAAAAATGGCTCTGGCGCCTCAAAAAATGGCTCTCATGAATTATGTTGTGTGTACTTTTTTTTTTTTTTGGGGGGGGGTAACAATAAACAATAAAAGACAGCAAAATAAACTCAAGTATTTTTTATATTTTTTGGTACCAGTAAATTTCAGGTTCGGTCCAGTAAAAAGTGGGTATGTACTGGTCCGACATGATCAGGTCCCACCAGTAGAAAAAGAGGGTTATTGTGGAGCCCTGGATAATAATAATGATAATGATGGTGATAATAATAATAACAATGATAATAATACAACTTCCTAATATAGCTCTTTTAAAACACTTTGTCCCTATAATGCGCTCTACAAACAACGCAGCATAATTGTGCTAGCTTTAGACGAGAATTATGCGTACTGTGTTTCAAGAAATGAATTCTTGCCAGGCCCCCATTAACCCCACCTGGGTTTAGAACAGAACAATATTGATAAATTTCTTGCTGAAGGAAATGGAAGCCTCGTACCATGACCCTCTGATTAATAGACACGAGTCATAACAACTACACTATGACGCCTCCTTTCAAAATAGACCTGTTCATAGTTACCTCAAAGGCAAGTTTGTACTATTGACCTTTCCATTCTTCCATCAAGTTAGCAAATTTCAAAACAAGATATTACGTAAGCTAGCCTGACATAGCAGGATGCACAAATAGCAAAGACCAGCTGACCAGAATAGCATAGGCTATCAATGAGCGCATTATGAAGGTATTTGTTGTATATTTATACTTTGAACGAATTTGCATGTTATCATGAAAGTTCATCTGTTTTGGTTGAAAATAACATAAAGTTGAAACTTTTGGTCTCAACACAAAGAAAAAAAATTTAATGTTGGAAAATTACAATGTAAAATGTACTTTGACAACTCTTGAATACAAGTTGATAATGGATGCATTATTGCTTTCCTGTGAATCTAGTGAAAATACACCAAAAAAAAATATGAATAATCAAGACAGCAGAGTTGGTGCTTATCTCACTGAATGCTGAGCCACTATGCCTTTAGAGTATAAATGTCAATGACCTTCTTATGACAATGCGCAGAATGGAACTACAAACTGGCTTATTGGGGACTTAGGGTGTGTTTTATTTCAGTTTCCAAATTAAAACAGCAACATGGATCATGATTGAAAACATGATTATAAAACGCAGATATAATGAGAAACAAAGGTTGTGTTAAATGTCCACTATTCCCGGTCATAAAAGTAAATGTCTTTCAAATCACGATTCAGAAGAAAAGATATAGGTCGAAAAAGATGCGTTTGTAAACATGATCAACTCAAATTTACGATGTTAAGCATCGCGGATGCAACATTGAACACAATTGCGTTTTGAAACGTCTTTAAATTTTCTCTCGCAGTGGAAGCCTACACAAACAGGTGCCAGAACTGGCCTTTCTTGTGATGGGTCGAACTGAGCACTAAAGCTGCGCTAACGAAAGCGGGAATTTAAAGACGATCAACATAAACGGCTTTATATTTTCGACACTGAATGGTGCACCGCTGATGGTGTCTGTGTTCGGTGTTTTGGAATTGAGTTTTCAATCATGATTCATGTTGCTGTTAAAATCTGAAAATCGACATTGAACACACCCCTAGCCTGCTGTAGCTGTATCACTCACAGTTTGCACTTCTTTGGGTTGAGCACTTTCTCCACTTCTTGTTTCAATGCCTCAATGCTTCCATCATCAAGAACAGGTGGACTCTCCTTCAAGGGTGGTGCCTTTGGGCATCTGTCATAGTGAAAGGTCAAGGTCACCAGGTCAGGGCGGTGACAGTTGAAGATTGCCCATCTGTGGAGAAAGAGTTTGGAATCAGGATACAAACCAGAATAAATACAAGTATCTTGTCCCAGACCCCACTGTTTTTGCTTTTGGGCAGTTCCATAAAATATGTACATCCGACCCCATATATGTTCAGTTTCAGTTTCAGTTCAGTTTAGTTTATTTCACTTCCATTTTCTGATAATAAACATAACAAACAACCAAAAAATTACACGGGGGCGGCGGGCGAATTCGCCCCGGAAAGTCCAAAAAGAGCCCCGGAAAAGGGCTAAAAACATTCACAAGAGGGCGACTGCAAAACTCATAATCGCCCCCGTCAACACTGTATATTCCACAGTGGCAAATTGTCCATAGACTGTGTACAACGAATAGACCGTCTCGGCTCAGCGAATCGGAGACCGCTGATTGGCCAATCGCGCAGATCACGTCATGACTACGTGGTCGCCAAAATAATTCCTTCGGACTGCGTGCGAAAGTATCGATAGCGATAACGATATCCGGTCACATTGTCTACGCGGGAAATGGTCTTGGTTTGTGATCGGATCGCTCCAGTATCGATCGAAAATTATCGAGACTCTGCAATTTCATGCATATTCACGCGACGCTCCGAAACCCGGAAATCAATTGACTTTGTACACGTTGCGATAGACTCTACAAACTCCAACGAACACGATGCTATATCAACGCTAATTCGTAAGATTTTGACCGAAAATCAAGAAGTAATCGAAATTCGTTTACCTGTTCGGTATCGGTGAGAAAATAGATCCTCCGAGAATACCTTTCATAATTCATATAAATTATAGGAAAGTGAAATTCTAGGTCGATTTTGGTACGAGGTGATAGAGTATTGCACACTTGTTTTGGTGGAATACTGTGTGGGGCTATGGAAGGCTTGCACTGCGCATGCTTACTATATTTTCATTCATAAATTGGCTCTCGGCAGTGGCTGGATGACGTCATGTAATAAGCTGACCAGCATCCCTTCAATGAGGCACACACACACACACACACACCCTCACACGCAAAAAGGCCACGAAATAGCTCCAAAAATTGTAGCCCTGGAAAGTGGAAAAAGAGCCCTGAAAAATGAAAAAGTAGCCCTGGAAAATTTTTAAGTTTCTCCAAAAAGAGCCCTGGAAAGAAAAAAAGTAATTTTTTGGTTGATAACAAACATATATATACATATGTATAAATGTACAAAACAGAATAAGTGTCATAAGAATACTTCAATAATCAATTAACAAATTCGTAGGAAATAGATGAAATGTATACAATTTTTGTTCAAGATACATTTTGATGATTAGACAAATTATAGATAACAGTTAGCATGTGAAAATGAAAATGAGGGAGTTATTAAAAAGCGAAGCTTGTAATTGTAAGTCCCTTAGGATAAATTTGTTGTAATCTTAATCTAGACCATATATGAAGAACGGCAAAATAGGTTTGAATAACAAGGAAAAAAAAGGGGGGAGCAGTAACTACATAGGTTAGAGGGATAAGGGAATATTAAATAACTGGGGGAAAAAACAAAACAAAAAGAAACGATTATGTGCCCAGCACAAAAGGAAAGGGGAGGAGAAAGAGAAATAGGGTCGAGAGGCAAGTATCGTGGAAAAGATAAAGCAGTTCATGTGTTTCATACATTGTACTCATTAAGGAATGAGAGTTTAAGGTGTTTTTTGAAGGTGTTTATATTTCTATATTGTTTAAGGCTTTGGTGAATACCATTCCAGTATTTGGGACCTGTGTAAATGATGGTTTTTTTGTGCGAGTGTGGTTCTAGTCAGAGGGGGTGATATTGATGTTGTATAGCTTGTCTTGTGGGGTATGTATGGATGTCAGTGTTTTTGGTACAGAGTGAAGTAATTGCGGTGGGTAATTCGTTTTTTGATAGCTGGAACATAAAAGTTCCAAGGTTTAGGAGATAGAGATCGTGGATTTTTAGTATTCTATTTTTTTTTAATAACGGGCTTGTATGAGCACGGTATTGGGCATTTTCCATTATTCTAACAATTCGTTTTTGGAGCAAAAATATTCTATTAGTAGGAGTGGGCTATAAATGGGTGATTTTTGGTTTTACTGTGGGAACAGTTTTTTTGTGTTCCTTTTACCTTATCTCAACATGAAATGACAATATTTTTTGTCTCGGGTCCGAGAAAAAAGTGTGCCGGGCCAAAATCCAAAATGGCCGCCAAAACCCCCCAAAATCACAGTTTTGGCCACAACTTTTTTATTTGGTGGTCATTTTCTCTGGTTTTGGTGTCTATTCATATGTTTTGGGGGGCAGGCAATTAGTTTTTCCTATAATTAGTACTTTTAAACCATTATTTGTAGAGTTAAAAGGTATTTATACCTAAATTTTCCCATTTTTGTAACCTTTTTTCAGCCAAAAAGTGGGTTTTATCATCCTGGGGTTCTGGGATATTAGATGGTACGAGGTCAACAATAGCAAGCAGCTTCATGTAGCTATATTGCTTTTATTCCTCCACTTTGGGTTTTACGGATATTTGTGAAATATATCTTATCAAATAAAAGAAAATGTCATTTATCCATACGTCCATCTATACGGTGTACAATGCACTGTACATACTACACTGCATATATCCATCCATGCATTGACCACCATGGCATATGACAAGGCCTGTAGATATAAACTATAGTGTCATAGAAATGAGCTTCAAAGGTTTAGAATTAGATTGTGAATTTGATTCCTTGTCAGCTGATGTACATGGTGAAACCAGTAACGTAAATTAAACTTACATGTAAATATCACATACATGTATATATACGTACATCACATTTTTAGCCATATCTTCTTCATTTGGAGGCTTTTTTTTAAACCTGGTTCTGGTGTCTAACTGCCTGGGCCTATGTTTATGGGGTCAGGTAACTACTATTATCATGGTAACGCTGATCAACAGCCAATCAGAATAAAGGATTGCATGCAAGTTACCATTAAGTTAAGTTAACATAATGGTAAATTTTTATGCAACGGGGCCCAGAATAGCTACAGTGTAAATTACCTCTCTCCGCCCCCTGAATTAGCATATTTGACAAAACATGTCCTCAATTTCTGAGACAAAACATATCTTCAATTTCAGAGGCATCTAATTCAAAACCTGAGAGCTCATTTCTATGACACTATAGTTTATACAAGCCTTGTTATCTGTCATGGTGGCCAATGCATTTATGCAGTGCAGTATGTATGTACAGTACATTGTACATATGTATACTGTATAGCCCCAATGGATAATTGACATTTTTTATTTAATAAGATATATTTCACAAATATCCGTAAAACCCAAAGTGGAGGAATAAAAGCAATATAGCTATATGAAGCTGCTTGCTATTGTTGACCTCGTACCATCTAATATCCCAGAACCCCAGGATGATAAAACCTACTTTTTGGCTGAAAAAAGGCTACAAAAATGGGAAAATTTAGGTATAATTACCTTTTAACTCTACAAATAATGGTTAAAAAGTACTAATTATAGGAAAAACAAATTGCCTGCCCCAAAAAACATATGAATAGACACCAAAACCAGAGAAATTGACCACCAAATAAAAAAATTGTGGCCAAAACTGTGATTTTGGGGGGTTTGGGCGGCCATTTTGGATTTTGGCCCGGCACACTTTTTTCTCAGACCTGAGACAAAAAATATTGTCATTTCATGTTGAGATACATTACAAGGAATAAAAAAAAACTGTTGTCATATTGAAATTACAAAAAAAGTATTTTTGACCCATGTATAGCCCACTCCTACTATTAGTTTGTGTTATTTGTGAATTACCCCAGGATAAAATTCCGTAGTTTAGATAAGGGAGGATGAGGGTTGAGTAGAGGTTCAAAAGTATTTTGTGAGGTAAAAATGTTTTAAGTTTGTTGATGACACCAATGTTTCTTGCGATCACTCTGTAAAGAATATCAATGTGTGTTTTCCATGATAATTTATTGTCGATGAATATGCCAAGAAATTTTGTTGATTGGGTAGAGTCAATATTAATGCCATTAATGTTAATGTTACCATGGAGCGTTTGTATTGTGTTACTAAATAATATGTAATTTGTCTTTTTTATGTTTAATGATAGTTTGTTCGCCCGTATCCAAGTATGGACCGATTTCAATTCGGTATTCATAACATTAATCAAAGTTGTTGGGTCACGATGGGAGAAAAATATGTTGGAGTCGTCAGCGAACAGAATGAAAGATAATAGTTTAGAAGATTTATGGAAGTCGTTTATAAATAATATAAATAATAGGGGGCCGAGAAGTGATCCTTGTGGTACACCACAATTTATGTTTTCCAGGTGTGATTCGCACCCATTAACAAAAACGTATTGAGTTCTGTTAGTTAAGTAATTCCTGTACCACTCCAAGGCCTTTCCTCTAATACCGTAATAAGCAAGTTTATATAAAAGAATATCATGATCTATAGTGTCAAAGGCCTTGGAGAAGTCCAGGAATATTCCAACAGTGTGAAGGGATTTATCAATAGCTTTGATGACTTTATCGACGAGTGTAATCATAGCATAAGTTGTTGCGTGTTTTTCACGGAAGCCATATTGGAATTCGTTGAGAATATTGCATTCATAAATGAATTTTTTTATGCCTTTCAATAAACATGCAGATACTGTTTATTTTTGTTCAGCAGTACCTCTCTTTAACATCTTGAAACAGTATAAATCAATTGAGGACCTTCATGAAATTTCTGTCTCCGATTTCTGGTACTTTTGACAGTCTGTAGTGCTCCCAAATGACCATGTATTGGTCAGTTTATGAAGTGAAGTAAAACTTGGGGAAAAATGGGGGTCGGATGTACAAAAGGTTGATTACTTTTATATGGGATTGCCCTTTTGCATTAAAAAAAAAATGCACAAAAAGACAAATTCTCAATTGATTTATACTATTTCAAGATGTTAAAGAGAGGTACTGCTGAACAAAAATAAACAGTATCTGCATGTTTATTGAAAGGCATATTCTGACACAGGACATCAGCCAACAAAAGTCAGACCCAGGAAAACTGTTCCTTTGTTAATGAGCAGATACATTTTGGTAGTCATGGTAGTCACTATATTGTAAAAAACACCTGTATGTTCATTAAGATGCACATACTCAGGTGAAGGTCACTTTCAATCAAAGGAAGGCTTGCGTTTATCGTCCATCTCTTCAGAGAAACTACTGGTTCTTTTTCTTCTCAGGTCACTACACGTTCACAAGTCCTGTCCAGTGGAGGGTACAAGATCTGGCTTTGGGGTTAAAAGACTCCAGCTCTTTGGCAGTGCACTGGGGTCCGTTGCAGAAAGAGTTGCGTTTAAACGCAAGTAAAAAAAATCAATCGCAAGTCCCAAATGCACGCTGTTGATTGGTGGAAAATCAAGTTGCATATGATTTTTAGAGTTGCGATTGATTGCAACTCTTTCTGCAACGGGCCCCTGCTCTGGTAAGAGGGCAAACCAAAAGGTGTCGCATATCCGATCCTCCCCACAGTCACAGGCAGCTTCTCTTTCCCTGCTGTAGCCCCATTTCTACATCAGGACTTTGCACTGTCCTGTTCCAGACTATTAAAGTATAAAACTGTTGCATCAAAACAGGTGGGTAATCTGACTTACCTGCCATTGCCAAAGCTGGAGAGGAAGATGACGTCTTCGCTGTGATGAGACTGCGTATGTTTACCTAATCCAACCGAGGAAAGAACATCCCTCAATTGTTCATTGATCTTTGATGTCCCATGACCTGAAAATGAAAAACGCAGGAAAATAATACAGATTGAAGGAAATACAAACCACAGCCTTGTATGGCACCACCTCAAGTCCTCAACTACATGTACCCAAATCTGGCCAGATTCCTGACCCATAATGCAGTCTTGTTTTTAAATATAAGCCCACTTGAATGAAAACACAGTAAACCACTACTCAGTACATTCACACTGCAATAATCATACATGTATTTAATTCCAAGTACAAGTTTTTCCTCTCAAAATATTTCATTTCACAACACACGTGAGCTTTACAACACATTTCAAAATTGATTTTCTCACAGACTGAATGCCTGATCATATGGATATTTGCAGTATTGGTAGTCCATGATGAGTACTTGGAAGATTTAGTATTAATTAATTGTTCTTACAAGACAATGACCTTGAAAATACAGCTGAAATTCACACAAAAATTCAATAATCCGCCGATATCCCATTATCATATGACTTTATGTATTATTTGGAGCTTAAAATAGAACCAGAAAGGAACATGATTTGCAATCATCAGCTTAAAGTCACTATTAGTATTGAAAGTGGGTGTAAACAACCTATAATAATGGGATATCGGCGGATTATTGAATTTTTGTGTGAATTTCAGCTGTATTTTCAAGGTCATTGTCATGTAAGAACAATTAATTAATATTATATCCCTTGTAAAGATTGTTGTATTGAGAGTGCACACAAGGAGAAAAAGAATAGTTTTACTACGAAAAACGTTTGCCATGAAATAGTTCATTTTCCTTGCTGACGTCACGCATAGTCCATTTTTTCCCTAGGGAAAAAGTGAACTATACGTTTTTTGACCCCGCCCCCTACTCGATTCGCGAGCTGTGCGACGCGATGCCAGCAGAGCGCTGCATGCTCAGCCCAACGGTACTCTCTACTGAATTCCACAGGAAACTTTTGGCGAGCTGCACTAACCAGGTGCGCTCGCTGAACAGACGATCAATACGGCAAGGCTTATTGTTTTCTCAACTTCTCAACGATTGTTCCATCATCGACTTATTAAAAATCATTTTGCTGTAAAAGTCGGGTATCAACGAAGAATATCGTATGAAGAATACATATGAGTGGAAGGGATATAAAACAAATATACAATGACCCATTCTCGGAACTGGCTAAAACTATTTGCACTCAGGAACATCACATAGTACTATTCTACCTCGGGCCGATGACCCTCGGGAGAATAGTACTATATGATGTTCCTTTGATGCAAATAGTTTTAGCCAGATCCTCGAGTGTTATTCAGTCATTGTATATTTTTATACTATATCTCCCAAGTACTCATTATGGACTACCAATACTGCAAATATCCATATGATCAGGCATTCAGTCTGTGAGAAAATCAATTTTGAAATGTGTTGTAAAGCTCACAAGTGTTGTGAATATGCTAATGTTAGGGCATTTATAGCTATTTTTAGATCAATGTCAAGGTCAAAAGATAAAGATATGACTTTATGTATTATTTGGAGCGTAAAATAGAACCAGAAAGGAATACGATTTGCAATTATCAGCTTAAAGTCACCATTAGTATTGAAATGACACACAAGTGAAAGTGGGTGTAAACAACCTATAATAATGGGATATCGGCAGATTATTGAATTTTTGTGTGAATTTCAGCTGTATTTTCAAGGTCATTGTCATGTAAGAACAATTAATTAATACTATATCTTCCAAGTACTCATTATGGACTACCAATACTGCAAATATCCATATGATCAGGCATTCAGTCTGTGAGAAAATCAATTTTGATATGTGTTGTAAGGCTCACATGTGTTTTGAATATGCTAATGTTAGGGCATTTATAGCTATTTTTAGATCAATGTCAAGGTCAAAAGATAAAGATATGACTTTATGTATTATTTGGAGCGTAAAATAGAACCAGAAAGGAATACGATTTGCAATTATCAGCTTAAAGTCACCATTAGTATTGAAATGACACACAAGTGAAAGTGGGTGTAAACAACCTATAATAATGGGATATCGGCAGATTATTGAATTTTTGTGTGAATTTCAGCTGTATTTTCAAGGTCATTGTCATGTAAGAACAATTAATTAATACTATATCTTCCAAGTACTCATTATGGACTACCAATACTGCAAATATCCATATGATCAGGCATTCAGTCTGTGAGAAAATCAATTTTGATATGTGTTGTAAGGCTCACATGTGTTTTGAATATGCTAATGTTAGGGCATTTATAGCTATTTTTAGATCAATGTCAAGGTCAAAAGATAAAGATATGACTTTATGTATTATTTGGAGCGTAAAATAGAACCAGAAAGGAATAAGATTTGCAATTATCAGCTTAAAGTCACCATTAGTATTGAAATGACACACAAGTAAAAGTGGGTGTGAACAACCTATAATAATGGGATATCTGCAGATTATTGAATTTATGTGTGAATTTCAGCTGTATTTTCAAGGTCATTGTCTTGTAAGAACAATTAATTAATACTATTTCTTCCAAGTACTCATTATGGACTACCAATACTGCAAATATCCATATGATCAGGCATTCAGTCTGTGAGAAAATCAATTTTGAAATGTGTTGTAAGGGTCACATGTGTTGTGAATATGCTAATGTTAGGGCATTTGTAGCTATTTTTAGATCAATGTCAAGGTCAAAAGATAAAGATATGACTTTATGTATTATTTGGAGCGTAAAATAGAACCAGAAAGGAATACGATTTGCAATTATCAGCTTAAAGTCACCATTAGTATTGAAATGACACACAAGTAAAAGTGGGTGTAAACAACCTATAATAATGGGATATCGGCAGATTATTGAATTTTTGTGTGAATTTCAGCTGTATTTTCAAGGTCATTGTCATGTAAGAACAATTAATTAATACTATATCTTCCAAGTACTCATTATGGACTACCAATACTGCAAATATCCATATGATCAGGCATTCAGTCTGTGAGAAAATCAATTTTGATATGTGTTGTAAGGCTCACATGTGTTTTGAATATGCTAATGTTAGGGCATTTATAGCTATTTTTAGATCAATGTCAAGGTCAAAAGATAAAGATATGACTTTATGTATTATTTGGAGCGTAAAATAGAACCAGAAAGGAATACGATTTGCAATTATCAGCTTAAAGTCACCATTAGTATTGAAATGACACACAAGTAAAAGTGGGTGTAAACAACCTATAATAATGGGATATCGGCAGATTATTGAATTTATGTGTGAATTTCAGCTGTATTTTCAAGGTCATTGTCTTGTAAGAACAATTAATTAATACTATATCTTCCAAGTACTCATTATGGACTACCAATACTGCAAATATCCATATGATCAGGCATTCAGTCTGTGAGAAAATCAATTTTGAAATGTGTTGTAAGGCTCACATGTGTTGTGAATATGCTAATGTTAGGGCATTTGTAGCTATTTTTAGATCAATGTCAAGGTCAAAAGATAAAGATATGACTTTATGTATTATTTGGAGCGTAAAATAGAACCAGAAAGGAATACGATTTGCAATTATCAGCTTAAAGTCACCATTAGTATTGAAATGACACACAAGTAAAAGTGGGTGTAAACAACCTATAATAATGGGATATCGGCAGATTATTGAATTTTTGTGTGAATTTCAGCTGTATTTTCAAGGTCATTGTCATGTAAGAACAATTAATTAATACTATATCTTCCAAGTACTCATTATGGACTACCAATACTGCAAATATCCATATGATCAGGCATTCAGTCTGTGAGAAAATCAATTTTGATATGTGTTGTAAGGCTCACATGTCTTGTGAATATGCTAATGTTAGGGCATTTATAGCTATTTTAGATCAATATCAAGGTAGTATTGAAATGACACACAAGTGAAAGTGGGTGTAAACACATTTTAACGCCCTATCATTACGGAAAATTGACCCGATTTATGATTTTCAGCTGTGTTTTTCAAGGTCATTGCAAATAAGACAAACTATTTGTGATGCAAATCCTTAGTACTAATTACAGACTACTATTACAGACAATACCAGTGATTGCTCTCTTTTCATTTTTGATTTATCCCAATTTGAAATGTGCTGAAAACTTGTACGTGTCGTTTTACATCGATTTAGGGGTGTTTACGACCATTTTCGAATGCCTAAACCAGCTATTAAACACATTGGTCACAAAATTTTTTAAGTATCCCATGAAAATATAGGTAAATGTCTATCAGTATACAGAAATTGGGGTCGCACCTGGATGGGGCGAGGGGTGATTCGTGACCTTGAACTTGGCAACTTTAAGAAAAAATCAAACTTTGAGGGAGCCCTACAAGAAATTGTCCCGCATGGTAGGGCCAATTTTTTGCAGGTCTGTTGAGCAAGTCATAGTCTTCAAATATGCATAAGGCCAAGTAAAAAAAAGAAAGTAGTTGATCGTCCTCGCGCGCATCTATTTTGGCCGCCGCATGAAATTTTTTACTATTTACTATTTTCAAAAATTGGCTAAAAAAAAAAAAAAAAATTGTGATGTTTCTCGTCCGTGCCCGTTTCCCTTTTTGATTGCAGCATCAATATTCTTGATATTTACTATTTTTATGGCTGCTGAATAGCGAAAAAAAATCACAAGATTGGCGAGCGATTTGCTCTCATGTGCTCTGGGATCTCTCTCGCAACTTAAAAAACAATTGCAAAGTCCGATATCGCCGTAACTGCAAGAAAGAAAAAAAATTCTGATTTGGTTTTTTATTGGAATGTTGAGGATACCATCATAAATTAGCGAGAAAATAAAGTTTGCAAACCAGGAAAAGATCACAGATTTCTTCATTTTTAGTGCATTTTCGGGGACCCCGCTTCCTAAATGTAAACTGAAATCATTTCTTTTGTCCAGTTATGGACCCCGTTAAGACGCACTGGCTAAATATATATAATGTATTTCATTTGTACCTTTTTAAAGGTATACTGCCTAGTTTGAATTTTTTCATTCTACGCTCACCCCCCCCCTTCTATTTCACATTTGTCCACTTTCCCTCTCATTCTTTACCCCGCGATTTTCCGCTAATCTTTGGCTTTTCCTTTGTAGTCTGATTATTTTTGTGTGTCCGATCTCCTTGATTACTAATTTCATAATTACTTTAAGGAACCTGCAGACATTACAAGCTCTGCTTTTTATGCAGGTTCCTTCATATTTCACTTTATTTACTGCTATTATACATGTTATATTTTGTATGTAATCAAATGTATTTCTCAATTTTATTATGTTATTATTTTGCTATCTTGTGAAGTATGAAAATAAATTCAATTCAATTCAATTCAATAAATCTGAACTAATCCGTCGCGTGCTTTGGAAATATGGCGCAGATAAATAAATTTTAATGACGTAATTTGTATTTCAGCAGGTTTTTTTGGTGAGTGATAGCGCCTGTACTTCGATGTGTGTTACAGTGATTGACCATAGACTCTAGAGCTATTACTGTGCTTGTGACTCTGTTGGGTGAATGCATGTGTGCTGGGATGATGTGATTGACTGTGCTGGCGCGAATGAATTGAATTTTCTGGCAAGTTTTCTATTAAACGTCAGCAGGCAATGCATTGAATATTCAAAAAATAATTTCAAGTGGGTTATTCATTATCAAGATTGAAAATCATTAATGGGATTCCAGTAAGTGTCAATTCTGTTCAAATTTGATAAACTTCATTCTTCCTTGAGCTATTCAATTTGATGGACAATTGTAAAAATTAGTTAGTAAATAGATCTAACACTAACAGTTACAAATATTGAAATAATAAAAATTTTGTGAACAATTAACAATTCAATAAACATTTGATATCAATTTTAAAAATGAATAAAAATTGAACAGTATTAATCATTATGTAAACGAATATACAAGCAGCTGGAAACTGCGATGCGAAACCATGCCCAGAGCTAAAAAAAGGATTGGCTCTGGAAAACTGAACATGGCTCAATGGTAATAAAATGACCCCCCAATGCATTTTTTACCCTTACATATATATTAATATAGAATAATGTTTAAATCATTCATTGACATGAACATTTTGTTTTACAACAATACAGTACCGGTATACATCAGTAATACATCAATATATTTTTATCGCATAATACATTTTCCATAGATTTTCAATCAATTGAATATTATGCATATATATATATATATATATATATATTGTAAAGAAATGGATGAAGAGAACAATGGTAGGCGTAGCTTAAATCAAAGTTCCCCAGAGCTATCTACCCTTTGGAAAAATTGGTGATGCCGAAAAAATGTCTCTGCCGGGATATATATATATATTTCTACTAATTTATTATTAATATTGAGCATGCATCAATCACATAATTCGAGCTTGACATGGCCTGACAATCATTTGAATAAAAAATAGCAAATAAAATAGTAAATAGTAAGGACCTCCCTCATCACTGATGTAAAAAAATGGGCCGAGAAAATGCCTCCTTGTTTTAAAAAAAATTAGTAAGATAGCAAATAGTAAGGACCTTCCTCATCACTGCTCTAAAAAATCCCGGACGATCAACTACTATCTTTTTTTACTTGGCCTAATATTGGGTTCTAAGCTCCCAAAAACATTGACTTGGACGCTTAACACCATTTTCGGCGACCTTGTGCGCAATAACGGCTGGTCCAGGGACTCAGTTTTAAGGGGAGTGAGAGTGATCACTCGCTACCGCTCTCCTTAATTTTTGGTAGAGCGATTTATCACTCGCCTCAGCAAATTTTGCTTAACAAGAGTGTCAGTCAATGATCAAACTGTTCAAGTCATCCTTGAAAACTTAATTCGCTGTCAAGGTTTTGTAAATGACACACAATGGTATTGTAAGCGATTAAACACACTTGCAAGAATGACATTAAAAAGTTCAATGAGATAAATATTGCATAGATCAGATCTATATCTGATTGTTTGTCTCCTTTGGTTGTGGGTTGTAACTTAGTGTACGTTTCTCCATCCATTTTGAAATCGGACAAGAGAGCTCCCCTTGTCTGTCAAAGAAGAGCTTTTTATTGCTCCCCTCATAATAATAAAACTGAGTCCCTGCTGGTCAGATCCACGACATATTATATTGTGTGTGTTAAGACTATAAAGTTCTTCCAATTTACAGAAAATTAGAACACTGCGTCATCAAACTTGGCTCCAGCAGTCAATCAAAAATAGCTAATTTTATTTAAACTTTATTGTTTGGCCACGCATTGGTTGCTAAGGGAGGCCATATCTTAGCAACCGTTTGACCTTGGGGTAAAATATTCCAGAATTTTCCGTCAGACATTTGGGGGCACATTTGTTGCGAGTTTAAAGAAAATCGGAGGGGGTCGGGTGACAAGCATTGGTTGATTTGATATGGATTGACCTAGACCAAAAGCTTCGGTCTCTGTTATGTTGGTTGTTCAGCTGAACTCTGTTGGCTTCACTCACCAAATACAGAGACCGAAGTTCTAGCGCGATCTGTACAGGGGACTCAATGGCCATATGTTTATGTATATAAGTTCGGATAAAACAGGGAGGTGAAGTTGCGCGACAGCCGAGGTAAGTCACTGTTTTTGTTCCTTTTAACTTGATTTTCCCCCGTTTTTTGGCAATTAATGCCAAGAGGGAATATTAATTTGCATTTCGGACGCGTTAATTTTAAAAAGTTTCATTCATTAAAGACAAAAAATTGAAGAGCCCCGACGGGGGGATTTTGCATTGTAAGTCCCCTAATGGTGGCTGCACGATAGCAAGCCGTCTGTGTACGAGGAGAAAGTAAACAAATACAAAAAATTCAAAAAACTCCTCGAAACAGACGGCTGCCAGCTGTCTAGGATTGACCCACCTATTAGTATTAGACGGATCATTGAAAAACAAGCATTTCATTTTCACAACAAAGCAGCAGATATTCCGATTTCCATTTCGAATTCAATCCGCCGATATGTCCAATGTTTGGGAGAGTGCCTTATTTGGTGGGGTGTCTAATTTCCCGCTGTGGTCGTGGGGAACCCCTGCGGCGGTCATTGCAGAATTTCTTGCAATAGGCCTAGGCCTAGATTAAACATGTGCGATCTCGGCGGCGATATTTCCAGCGGAAATCACTTCCCCCTTACAAGATTTTTTTTGTGAATTATCGGATGGTCTAAATCTAGGCACTAATACTCATAGTCTAATACCACAGTCTCACAGAACAAAATCTGCATATTTTCCCTTGTAATTTGGAATATCTCCGTCACTATATCACTATCAGAGTCAGACAATGTCAATGAGTTGAATGAAGCACCATTATTATTATATTTCTTATTTCACAAGCTTTCCAATGATATCAAATTTGTTGGGATTCTTCAAGATTTCATAAAGTCACCGAACTCCCTACCTCTCTCTCTCTCTTAACCGATCCCTCCACTTCTTTGGAGATTCCTGTACCGTCGGGGTGGAAGTACCGTACTACTCGGCCGCAGCCCTGGCGGTCGGCCGGCCCGGCGGAGCTTCTTGTACAAAGTAACCTCGCTCCGCTCAGCCGCGGAATCTTCGCTCGCAGGCAAAGGCAATTATTTAAGGTGCAAAGGGGCCCAACTTGGGAGAAGTTATTATACTTACGCATGCTTTCAAGGATATCTGGTTCTACTCGAAAATCATATAGCACTGTTCTAACATCCATGGCTAAGTAAGATTGCAAGAAAGGGTGCAAAACCTCAGACCAAAATGAAAGCCGGATAAGCCGATCTGACTAATGCAAAATACACGTGCAAAATAGACCAGCGTCACCAGCGTAATATTAATATGCGTGTATATACTATTAATGGTATTCTCAATTGAACATATACCCGACGAATTACTCCGATCCACCGACAAACTGCGACTGCTTGTTATTATAACGGAAATTATTGAGGCCCATAAGTTTAACTTCAGTAATAGGCAAAGTCATGGAGGCCATTATACGCAATGTTTTAATAGACCATATTGACAGTAATAAATTGTTACACAATGCCCAGCATGGATTTACCTCTGGAAGGTCATGTATTTCGCAACTTATGAGACAAATGGAGGACTGGACATATCTTATGGATAAAGGGAGACCTGTAGATGTAATATATCTTGATGTTAGCAAGGCCTTTGATACTGTACCTCATCAGCGACTACTTAATAAAGTACAAGCATATGGCATCGAGCAAAGAGTTTTTGAGTGGATCAAAGCCTTTCTAGTAGGACGTGTACAGAGAGTGTCGATTCGTGGGGATTTCTCCCAATGGACCCCTGTGATTAGTGGCGTACGTGCCTCAAGGGAGTATTCTCGGACCTCAACTCTTTGTCTTATATGTAAATGACCTCCCAAATGTGATTAGTAATGACATTCAAATCTATGCTAATGACACTAAGATATATGGTGATGTCTCTGTAAACCAACAAACCTCGCTACAGGATGACTTGGACGCAGCAACCTTATGGGCCCAATCCTGGCAACTCTCCTTCAACCAGGCTAAATGCAAAACCATGCATATTGGAAGAGTTAATACTAGAACAACATACAGTATAAACAACCAGATTTTACAAGTATCTGTTGTAGAAAAGGATCTTGGAGTCATGATTGATGAGGAGCTGAAATTCCACTTACATGTAGCACATATCGTGAATAGAGCCAATCAGATGCTTGGACTAATCAAAAGAACTTTTACTGTCATCTCAAGTACAACATTGCCAACCTTGTTCAAGACATTATAGTACGTCCTATTTTGGAATATGGAAATGTAGTGTGGCATCCAAGGTTCAAGGAGGATGCTGTTAAAATCGAAAAGGTACAGAGAAGAGCTACAAAGCTAATTCCAGAATTGCGACATTTACCATACCAGGATAGACTTGTAAGCCTTGGAATGTACTCACTACACTACAGAAGACAAAGAGGAGACACGATCAAGGTATTTAAGATTTTGAATGGACTTGTTAATGTTGACTCTTCTGTATATTTCATCCCTGCCATTCAAGACACAACAAGAGGACATCATCTAAAACTGTTTAAACAGAGGTCTTATACCACTTTAAGGAGGAACAGTTTTAGTCAGAGGGTTGTAGACCTATGGAATAATCTTCCTCCATCTGTTGTGTCGGCACCCTCTATTGACTCTTTCAAACATAGGCTGGACAAACATTGGTCTTGCCATCATCAAATTCTTCCCTAAAAAAAAAAAAATAAAAAGAATCCGTCCACCCTCCACGCAACATGCATGCATGTAATTTTACAAGACATTTAAAATAGTCAAGTTGGAACAAGTACTATCAGAAGGAACGACCGGAAGTCTCGACAGGCTTGCCTTCTTCTTCCGTACACTGATGATGATGATGATGATGATATACATTATTCACCAATCAAAATGCGAGCGCGCCTCGCGCTGGCTGATATAGGTTTTGACAATCAAACCTGAAAATTAAGGGATATTTTGAGAACTATTTATGGAATACATGAAGAGAATAGGTACCTGATAAATCAGACAACGCGAGCGCGCAGCGCGAGCTGAACATTTTGATACTGAGACAATAAAACGGACATTTTACCGAGCACTTTTTGAAAGTCAATCTATAAATCAGACAAAATGATTAAAGCTCGACGTCGGAGCTGAAATATGTTTTGATATTTTAACTTGATATTTTAAGCCCCATATCAGCCTATTAAGGATCGAAGAATTTCATGCATAGGCCTATCGGCTCATCAAACTTTATTATAATATAGTGACATGAAATGTTTTTTATTCTATTTTCCAAGTCGTCCCCTCACCTTATTTTATTCACTCTTCTCCATCCTCTTATTTTCTCTCTTTTTCCTACTTTTTCTTTTAAATGCCTCCCCCTTTTTTTGCTCCGGCAATAGGGAGTCCCGGGGCCCTTGGGCCCCCTGCATCCATCTATGTATTATGACAAGCAAAACAAGGTTTCACTACAAAATAAAGGTCGCTTTGGTGCTAAGAAATTTGATAAGCCCCCAAAAGGGGTTTCAACACAAGATGATGGTCATTATCCATACATTTCTCTTATGTGACACGTACCAACCAGAATTCCAGGGGGGTGCTGCCTATGGAAAATAAGGCACTCAGCACCCCCACTTCCCAGGTTCATGGGCTGTGGTGGTTCGGGTGGTGGTTGTAGTTGTGGTAAGCCCACCAGCGGATTGCTTTCCTCGAGCTCTGGAACTGGTTGAAGGTATATATACCGTCTGAATCCATTTTCATTTGATATAGTGAGCGACAAAGTGAATGACGGCTATTTATAAGACTCCAGCGGATAAACTCGCGTGACCCTCCCTAAATACCTTTATACCAGCTCTCTTTCTATACGTATTATCTCTCTTACACTCTCTCTTAATTTTCTTCCTTACTCGCGATCCAGTCACATAACCTATACACCGAGTTGATTATAAGTGCAAACACGCTACGATACAAAAAAAATAAACCCACAAACGTTTGTTTACTTCATAATTATCTGCCCAAACAAGAGCCTTCTTGCTTTAAGTTACCAAAATCATTTCTGTCAGATCTACGTGTTTATTGGTTGATTTTTTTAGACCTTTCGCTCGTGAAAGATTCACCGGGGAAGTGTCCGAACATGACCTCCGTACCCAACTAGCTTAATTCCCCGATAATAATCGAGAGAGTTATAACAATATTCCCTTTTGTATCTGTTTAATGCGTTCATTACTCCGAAGTGTCTCAATGTGAACTATAAACTCATCAAATATCATTGAGTGAATTAGGCATTTACATTTAGATTCCGACGTGTAGTGGACAACGTGTGATTCTTATACCTTTTCTTAAAGTTTTTTTTTCTTCTCACACGCGATACCGAATATGATTAAACGTACAAAATTTTCCCCTCTTTTAGTTCACTCGTATCTGATAGCTTTCGCCCTTTTTCTTGTGTTGTTTTCTTTAAAAGAGGGTATCATTTCATACGGTCCACTCTTTACAAAGTGAGAAATTACACGGATATCTATTGTTATCCTTTCAATAATAATTGCGCAAATATCTATATCGGCAATGTTTATTACGTTATAATGCTATAAATAAAACTTTAGTCTACTCCTGATCTCTTCCCTTTCCTCTTTCTGACATTACTTCTTCCTTCGTTCTCTCTGCATCCCATTCCCTATATTATGCTTCCTTTATTATTGTTTGATTTTTTTTGCACACTGAAATTTTACTCTGTATCAATTCTTGTTATTCAACCTTGGGCTGCGAATTGAATTTTATCGTAGTAATACCATTTATCTATCTTTGACCAGTAGGTCGATCCATGCTTATGACTGACTTCTATATTTTTATGCCGTTGTCGTAGAAATAACGCCATAATTTCACATGCACACACACACCCACACCCTTGCACACTCACGCAAACACGCGCGTACTAATACATCGTGAATCGACGCTGCGTCGATCGTGTACCGTAAACTTAATTGGTATCCCTGATTAGTATTGAATATCGATTAATTGGTATGTTAATTGATCATAATCAATTAATTCATTACCTGTTAAGGTGACCGCACACCTTACGATTGGTCTGCGACCCGATTTCAGGATAAAATGTAGTAGTAGACTTTGATGCAGACTTGGAATATCTTACTGTGTAATGTTCTAAATCATAATACGAATACCTATATTAAAATCTGTGACTATGCTATCATCCTTCTTAGCATAAAAGTGAATTTTATATCTATTCGTAATGCCTTCATAGCAGTCGTACGATGGGCTACGATTTGAAACTAATTTGGCCTTTACTCCGAAATAAAGGCTTGCAATCTTTAAAAATGGTTAGATTAGTATTATTTCAATTAATTTAAACCTCAAATAAAATGATTAGTTCCATTCACATTTTTAGAAAATGAGCAAAATGCGATTTGTTCAAAAATCGGATCGCGAACAGTCGTAAGGTGTGCGGTGGCCTTTAGGCTATAACGTAATTCTCCCTGAGGTCAACCCCTCCCTGAGGTCTACCCCTTTACTAAGATTCTTCTAGAATCGGACAATTCAAGAAAGTAGGAGAATGTTCTTTTTAAAGACAATACAATTAAGAAGCTTCCAGAATACTAGAAAATTTATATATACAGTATAAGCTGGCAGTTTCTTCATCATCATATTAGATCAGAACTCAAGAGTTTAACGCCGGTCTCCATGTCAGAGCATGTTCACTTCTTATATGTAAAATAGAACACTAACTTGTGTGGAATTATTTGCACACCATCAATTATAAACTGCAGTTATTTTGAGAAAGGAATTATCAGTTCTCATCAGGACCATCAACCTGTTCTAAATAACACTTTTCAAGTCATGGATTGCTGAAATTAATTGTTTATCATAACCAATTTCGTCTTCACGGACATTTCAACTAAAATGTTATTCATCGTGTTTCAACATCAATTTCATAATCGCCAGCATTGTGGACCAGAGGAATCTCTGCCAGCCTGTATTATTACTATACAGCGCGTCCCAGAAAAAACGAAACCGAGATTTAGCGATTATTTATCATAACTTAATCATAAATAAAATAGACAAATGACCTACCAATGTAAAGCTTAGAATCTCCTCTTTCATCTGATATTAGTTAGATTATCCCTCATTCACGCATGAGTGAGCAAAAACAATTCGAAGAAAGGATGCCAAAAACTCATTTGGCGGGGGGTATCTGAATTTTAAAAAGAAAATCACATGACTAAAAAGTTCAATATCTGCTCTTTTCTTTGATACCTTAATCACAGAAAATGGTCAAGAAGTAAAAAAGTTATGATCCCTCGAAACAATGCTTGTATTTCCATAATTTCATTAAATAAACGTGTTTTCACCGGTTTCCCACAGAAGCTATCGCACAGTAACAAAATACTTAATGCATGGCTGATCGTCAACAAAACGGAGTGTCGAGTGAGTTTTAATGCTAGCCTGTAAAACCTCTTCATTTTATGAAATTATTGAAGTTCAAGCCTTATTTCAAATAACCAGAACTTTGTTATTTCTTAACCATTTTCTGTAATTGAGGTATCAAATTAAAGAACATATATTGAACTTTTTAGAAATGTGGTTTTCTTTTTAAAACCCAGATACGGCCCGCCAAGTGACTTGTTGGTATCCCCTTTTCAAATCGTTTTTGCTCACTCATGCGTGAATGAGAGATAATCTAAGTAATTTCAGATGAAAGAGCAGATTCTAAGCTTCAAAATGGTAGGTCATTTGTCTATTGTATTTGTGATTAAGTTATGATTAATCATCGATAAATCTCGGTTTCGTTTTTTTGTGGGACGCACTGTATTATTAGTAGTAATCAGAACTGACGCTTCAAGATATGTAAGAAATTTTTTATTTTGTTTAGTGTATAATCTATTTCCTGTAAATAAAACAGAAAGCAAATTTAGAATTAATCTAACTTGTAATTTTTGCAGTATTGTAATAAAGAGTCATTTTTGATTAATCCATAATTATGTCCTGTATTAAATAATATCCAAATTGGCTGGCAACGATTCCTTAGATTAAAGTCCACAATGCTGGTGATGACGAAGTTGATGTTGAATCGCGATGGATAAGAGTCACTGTATAACGAGTTGAAATGTCCGTGAAGACGAAGTTGATGATGATAAACAGTCGATTTCAGCAATCAACATGGGTTGAAAAATGTTCTTTAGAAACTTGATGATCTTGATGAGAACTGAGAATTCCTTTCTCAAAATAGTTGCAAACAGTTAATTGATGGTGTACAACTAATTCCACAGGGGGTAATGAAGTATTCTTATTTCTATATTTGTTTTAGGGTAAACAATTTGGAGCTGATATTTTGATAGTTTATTATACCATTAATTATAATTCATGATTTTACTTATAGTTATGTGAAATGATTTATATTCTCATAAGAGGATGTTGGTTAGGACATTTTGAATAGTGCCATGTGAATGATTGCAGAAATTATTATCACGAAGGATTTTTTACCATTGACCGAAAGGATGAAGTTGAAAGATTAATGCTAATTGGTGTTTGGTTTATTTCAAATATGAACTAATAATATAATCTTGTCATGTATGTACAGCATTGTTCTGTAATAAGGAGGTTTACTGTAATTATCAGGTGGCACCTATCTTATGTTAGTATTCCGGGACGATTTTAGGTGGGTCAATATACGACCAAAAATAGCCTTACCCGGGACAAATTGCAACAAATGTTTTTTTTCAACGGTTTTTGGGTACTATTTCACCTGAGAAATAACATACTAAAAATCTACCAAAATCGGCATCCGGGAAAGTGGTTATTTTCAAGATGGCCGCCATTCACTGAAAATTGATATAACTCATTATCCATCTTAGAACCCTATTTCGGTTCATATTCCATGGTCCAGGGGGTAAATGAAAGTAAGAGTGAATATAAGCACTCCAGGTTACCTAAAAATCCAAGATAGCGCCCAAAATGGCTGCCATAGGCTAAAATCCACAATCCATCTATTACTTATTTAGGGCAGTCAGTGGTCAGTATGTTAAAAAATCCAGTATGGCTTCCAAATATTGATTTTAAAATGGCTGCTGATACTTAAAAGAGGCAAAGCTCATTTTATCTCCGCCTGTGAGATATGATTTTGGTGTCTAAACTATGATTCCAAGGGTCAAATTATGTACATTAGGACAAATTACAATGACAGTCAGTGGACTATGTCCAAAATTCCAAGACGACTTCCAAAAATGGAGTAAAAAATGTCTGATGTTACTTTTGAATGATTGATTGATTGATAACGAATTTATTTCATTCCAAAATTTCAACAAGGTTACAAAGTAAAGCAAAATATAATATAACATTATGAAATGAAATAGAAACCTTCTGAAAAGCAAAGATAGTTATTGAAGGTTTCCTTCAATAAATAAGACAAATTAATGCAAAAATACAAAGTTCAATATATACACAACAAAAAAAGTAAGTCTCCCCTAAATCAAATTGCTGTAACTTTTGAACGGAATTATTTTGAGATATGATATTCCGTAGGTGGTTTTCTACACTCATTAAGCAACTCCTGGGGAAAAATAAGGTTGATCGGTTGAGTCATGCATGAGTAATTAAAGATTGAATTAAAAATGACCATTTTTGAAAGTCACAAGAGTCGTTTTTCAGATTGTGCAAATACAAAGTTGGGCAAATGTTGTCTTTAGGTGAATTTTATGGTGTTATGCTGTTTTACTATCCATCATTTAGCCACTCCACACACAAGCGGGGGGGGGGGGGGGGGGGGCTGGGCGGAGAGCTTCAGTCCCCCCCCCACTTTTTCCAAAAGCATGTACAAAAATGTAAAAATGACCATACGATTGTGATTTTTTGCATGGCCAGCCCCCCCCCCCCCACTTTGAAAACCCTTCCCCGGCCCCTGTATTGTGACGTATCATCATAGGGGTTTATGGTAGTATCCTCTACAACTTGTTAGATCATGTTAAAATTTGAAAATGTTGGTGGCTCCCCCGATTATAGGCCCCTCCCCCATTTTAAAATTCTGGACCCACCACTGATTTGTCCATAGATTAAACTGATCGTGAGGAATTGTTAGGAAAAGAATACATTTATGCAGTATAAGAGTATTCATTCCTAAGTTTTCAAATGTGCTCGCTCAACCATGAAAATGTTTAAAGTTCGGAAAGTGTGTGGTGATAGAAATGATGGATGATAAAAACAATAGCAATTTGAAACCGAATTTGCCCCCAATATTCACTTTATTACCCTTTAAAATGAGTCTGTGGCATTGAAAATACCAATTTTCCCACTTTGATGCGTGCTCACTCATCCATAAATAAACAAATCGATTTTATTTTTGACAGAATTCTGCCCATAGGTTGATAAACATCACTGCCAAATGACATTGCTAAAGACAGCCGTGAAAAAAAGTTCCACTATATTGAATAAGGGGTTACTTATTCTTAAACAGGTGCACCCATAATGTACACAAGTCTATGAGAGACGAAGTCAAAATTTTAACAAATATGAAATGAGGGTTTGTTTCATGGACGGTTTTTGTTACTTCTGCCAATAGTTATTTCATGAAACTTCGTACATGGCTTCAGAGTAACACTATCCAAAAGGCGCGCACACCAAAATAACCATTCGATACGACACAGAGTGGGGCCAAGGCCTTGAACTTTCTTCTCATTTGCATAATTTTCGAATATTGTGTGCTCACTGATGCATTAAACATCGGTATTTTCATAAAAATCAAATCAAATGAACTATGCAAGGAGGTTTGTGACAGATATCCATAGTAACAAATTGCATTTTTTCCAATAACGTAAAAAAGAGCTAATCGCATTCCACATGTTCATTCAAGCGTGGATATTTAATTAAACGCGTTTGAATCACTGAAGCATGTTAATTGGTCATGAACATAACGAAAAAGTTGAGAAAAGATCATTTTCAGTTCCCAAAATGAACCAATACTTGCCTATGATATTTGAAAATCGTATTTTTTTTTTCAATAAATGTCCATTGAACCGTGAAACGATGAATATTGTTGAAGAAATTCTTCCAAAAATAACTGTCATCATATTCTATCATTTTTATTGATATAAATGTGTAAAAAATCAAATTAGAGCAAATTTGGACTTGTGTTTATTCAACCGTGAAATTAAGCCAAACAAGTTGTATCGTCTTTTAGAGAGTACCTTTTACAAGCCTTCTGACTATTTTTTATGATGAGAATGTAAAATTAGTTCCAATAAAATGGAATCAAAGTCATGATATTTGGCTTGTGACTTTTGAAAAGTGACATTTTTGCCTTCTGATGGTGCTCACTGAAGCATGAAGTGAAATACGTCCATAACGTTTATTCAGAGGGTAGCTTATAAAATTACCTACACGCTCATGTAAAAATATATTAAAAACTCGCATTGGTTCGGAAATTATTGATGTTTGTTTAAGGGGGGACTTACTTTTTTTGTTGTGTATATATATAAAATATACAAATCATATCTTTCTTGTAGAAGATCAAAATATATATAATACACAAGTCGTCATATCTTTCTTGTAGAAATTAAATGTAAATCCTTGTTAAATGTATTTTTTACATATTCTCTCAAGTAAGAGATAAACAAGGCTGGATTATATAACAAGATATGAAGAAAAAGTGAAAAGGACACACAAAACAAAACTTTACAAAAACAGGACGTGACAGAACGGTACAAGAACAAGGCATGGCAAAAAGTTATACAAAAACAAGAAATACGAAATAGTATAAGAACAGACAAATTGAAATAAAAAAACAACAAAACAAAGGACAAAAAACGAGTAAAAGAAAGCAAACAAAAGAACAAACAAAAAAACAAATCTGCACAGGTAGATCGAATAAAAAGAGACAGAGACGAGAATAGAAGCGAAATAAAGGCGGGGGGGGGGGGGGGATCCGGAAGAACAGAAGATCCACAAGATATCCTAAGTAGGATGAATGATTTGAGTGTTATAGTTATTAGTTAGATTTTTTTAAGTGCTCTATTGAAGCTATGAATAGTTGGCTTATTTCGTAAAGTTTGCGAAAGTGAATTCCAAAGTTTGATGCCAGAAGATATGAACAGTTTGTTTGTTAATAATGCCCTCGTTCTAGGTAAATGGAAAAGTCCAGCAGATCTTGTAGGGTAGTGATGAACATTGATATTTCTTGTAAACATAGAATAAAATACGTCTGGTAGTTCATCTCTACTAAGGTTGTACATAAAAGATCCAAGAATGGACCTAGTTTGTTCAATTACTTTCTGGGGGACGCGAGTTCGGTGTCTAAACCATGGTTTGAACATGTTAAAGGGTCAAGCAATGCACTATGTACAACAAGTTACAAGAACAGACACACATTGGTCTGGTATGTTAAAAAATCCAAGATGGCTTCCAAATATTGGGTCTAAATTGACTGTTGTTTTTTTAAAGTAGACATAGTTCATTAGAAATACACCTTGGGGTATGATTTTAGTGTCTACACTAGAGTTTAAAGGGTAGGACAGTCAGGTGTCATGTATGTCCAAAAATCCAAAACGGCTTTTAAAAAATGGGGTCTTAAATGACTGCTGTTACTTAAAAGTGAATATAGAACACTAAGAATACCCCTCGGGATATTAATTTGGTGCCTATACACCCAAATGCACGGGGATATAAATTATCATATTGTTTTAAGAGTTGGTAGCAGCACCAATTTTGATGAATTTTAGAATCTACCTTGGACTTTTTTTAAAAAAATGAAGAATGCTAACCATCCTTGTTACTTGTCCAAATGTATTATTTGACCCTTCATTGGTATGAACTATGAAGGGTCAAATAATACATTCGGACAGTGTAGACACCAACATTATTTGTCACAGATTGATATGAACTCTGACCATTAATGAGTGATAGGAGTCGTTTTAGATGCTATTTTGAAAACCCTCTTGGGTTTTAGGCAAAATGGACAACTGCATATCATTTTAAACAGTCCAAACGTATTAATTTAACCATGAAATCATAGTGTGGACACCGAAATTTCCTTAGTGGATTTTTAATGAACTAAGTCCATTTTTAAGTGACGGTAGTCATTTTAGACTCCGAGTTTTGGAAGCCATCTTGGATTTTTTAATTACTGGACCACTGATTGTCCTTGTAACTAATATGCCCTTGGCGGATATTACATGAACTATTTCTATTTGCGAATAACAGCGGCTATTTCATACAACATTTTGAAGCCCCCCATGGACTTTTGGATATACTTGACCACCGACTGTCCTTGTAACTTATCCCAATGTTTTATTTGACCCATTTAACCATGGTATAGGCACAACAACCATATTCCGGATATTGAACAAACTATATCGGTTTTTTTCAACAGCCATTTTAAACTTCATTTTAGGAATCCATCTTGGATTTTTGGACCCACCAGACAACTAGCTGTCCTTGTAACTTGTCCCGAAGTACTTCTTCATCCTTAAAACCATTTTAAAAATAACCCATTTCCCGGATGCGGATTTTGGTAGATTTTTAGTATGTTATTCCTGAGGTCAAATACTGCCAGAAACAGTTGAAAAACCTTTTATTGCAATTAGTTCTTGGTCAAACCATATATTGACCTGTTTATTTTTTCTTTCACGAATGTTCTTCGTTCTGTCCCCTCCTCCTCGTTTCCCTGATCTTTTTTTTCTTTCTTTTCTCCGTTCCTCTTCCCCCTACTTTTCTGTCCCTTTGTTCCTTTCTTTCTTTCTTTCTTTCTTTCTTTCTTTCTTTCTTTCTTTCTTTCTTTCTTTCTTTCTTTCTTTCTTTCTTTCTTTCTTTCTTTCTTTCTTTCTTTCTTTCTTTCTTTCTTTCTTTCTTTCTTTCTTTCTTTCTTCATTTCCCCCTTTCTCGTTTTATTTCCCCGGCGAAGTCCGCGGGGCGGGGGGGGGGGGGGGGGGGTGGGCAGAGTGCCCTTTGTTCTCCGCCTGTAATGCCACTGGAATGAAGACATGTATATGGGCTTCAATTTGGTACCGAAGCGACTGACGAATATAATAATGACGATATAATATTCGACACAACAGTCAGCATGGTTTGTGTTGCGCAATCAGTAAGCCAACTGCAGTCAAGACCATTGACTCAGGTTCGATTCTCGCCTTAAACGATTTTGCAAGGAAATTTTTCAATTAAAAATTGAGGCAAGAATATGAGAAAACACAAGTTCAAGATCTGTATGTGGATATTCATGATTACGTCAGTACCGAATTGGAGCCCATACAGTAATTCCATGTGGCCCGAATTCACAAAGGTGGACTAAAATTATACCGGGGTATAAAAGGCTTCATTTGACGTCATTTTATTCCATGGACTAAAGTACGCCCCTAAGGGATAACTTTTGCGATTCACAAAGGTGGACTAAAGTTATATCGGGGTATTAAACGCGTCATTTGACGTAATTTTAATCCATGGACTATAGTAAGCCCCTAGGGGCTAACTTTTGCGATTCACAAAGGTGAACTAAAGTTATATCGGGGTATAGCTCAGCCATGGGTTAAATTTAACCCCGTGTGCTAAAGTTAACCCATGGCTCAGTTAGTCCACCGTTTGTGAAAGGCGCGATGGACTAACTTTATAACCCATGGCTAAACTTAACCCCGGTATAACTTTAGTCCACCTTTGTGAATTCGGGCCTATAATAACAATATTTTATTGTCTAAATTACAAATTAAAAAACAATAATAACACAAGATTAATTTTAAAATGGTAATACTAGATCAACAATCAATAGATATATTTCGCAGTATACCATATTTATTGGAAATTGAATATTAGAATAATTTAGTCAGGTCCAGATTTTAAAAAATGTGCTCAGAAAAAGTGTTTTAGGCATTTCGTGTTAATGCTGATTTATCAATTGTTTTAAGGTAATTAAGCGGTGCTGAATCCAAAAATGCTGTTTGCCAAACCTGATTCCGACGTTTTCATCATCAAATCGGCAAAAAACAAAATGGCGGCATTTTTAATGCAGTTTCCCATATTAAACGATTTTTATGGGTGATTATATTTCAGAAATTGGGATCTATGCGTTATTTTTTATACCCAGGGTTGCAGAAATAATGTGTCTGATTGATTCGTCAGCCATCTTTAATTCCAAGATGGCTGCCATGATTCACAGCTGCTGATTGATAAATAATATGACCAAATGTTTGATAATTATGGGGCGATGCTGGCATATTCACATTGTGATATCTTTAACGTGTCCGCCATTTTTTCCTCGCCTACATAGCAGAAGCAAGACATGGACGTCGCTTTTCCGACGGCGGCGATGACCATGGCGGCGGCGAAGTCAACATCAAATCTTAATCGAGGTTAAGTTTTTGAAATGTCATAACTTTTAGGGTATATCTGTCTATTTCATGAAAGTTAAGCATGTTAGGATTAAACAAGGCCTATTGAGACAGGTTGTATTTACAAAAGTCGTCAAGGTTACCTAAAAATCCAACATAGCGTCCACAACGGCAGTCGTTGTACCATCAACTCCAAAAATAAAGTAAATCCTCAAACTCAAAATCAAAAAGCTTTCAAGGCAAATAATGAATCAGGACATGTTTACAAGATAGTCAGTGAGGGTGTCAGAGAATCCAAGATGACCTTGCAAAATGGCGTCTATAATGGACGTTGTATCTTTGAAATGGTCCAAATTCATATAATATCCACCTGGTAGAAATTGCTTTGGGGTCTACCGAGAATAAAATAAAACATAAAATATCATGGTTCCAACGGGAAAAATCTCAAGGTTTATCAGTGGTGCAGTTTTGCAAAAAAAATATGATGGCTGAAAAAATAGTTGCTATTTCTTAAAAATCTGGATGCAAAGTGCATAATTATACTATCTACCTAGAAACATTTTTGTGTCTTATGATTTCAAGGGTAAAATAATACAGGTGAATTACAGGGATACACTGTTGTCCATCTTGTCAAAACAATGAAGAACGCTCCAAATATTACATTCGAATTGGCCACCATTGATACAAAAAATGACAATACTTCATATCCCATCTAGTGCCACTATTTTGGTATCTCTGTTTTTAAGACTCATGAAAATATGTTTTACAAGAATTAGTGACATAATTAGATGGTGGTGCAAAAATTAGTAAACATCAGTAAAACAAACTTTTAAAAATGAGGTCCACTTTCACCCAAAAAAGTTCCATAATTCACTGATAAGTATTTCAAGACATGTCATTTTTGTGCTTAGGACTATGGTTTCATGATTAGGGGATAGCAGTCATTTTTACGCAGTTTTAGAAGTCGCTTTGGCATGTTTGGACTTTTTACGACGAAAAGGAAAACTGACCATCCTTTTTATTTGTCCCGATTTCTTATTTTAGCCTTCAAACTACAATAGTGTAGATTTTGTTCACCTAATTATGACCATGTCTAGGTGATGGAAGTCTTTTTATACTCATTTTGAAATGGACAGCTTCATACCATTGTAACTAATACAAAAGTATTATTTAACCCTTGAAACAATAGTGTAGACACAAAAATCATATCTTCCAGATGGATTCTAAATGAATTATGTCAATTTTTAAGTATCGGCAGCCATTTTAGACTCCTTAATTGGAAGCCATCTTGGATTTTTAGCCATACAGGACAATTGATTGCCCTTGTAACTTATCCTAATATATTACTTGACCATTTAAACCAAGGGTTAGACAATAATCATATACCCCAGGCGGATATTAAACAAACTATGTCAGTTTTTAGGTAGCAATAACCATTTTAGACTCCAATTTTGGAAGCCTTTTTGGATTCTTGGACATGCTGGACCTCTGACTGTCCTTGTAACTTGTCCTTATTTATTACTTGACCCTTTTAAATCATGGGTTAAACACCAAAATCTTATACCCCAGGCTGATATTAAACAAACTATGTCAGTTTTTCGGTAATAACGGCCTATATATAGACTCCATTTTTGGAAGCCATTGTGGATTTTTGGACATAATGGAACCACTAACTGTCCTTGTAATTTGTCCCAATCTAATACTTGACACTTTATACCATGCATTATACTAAAAAATCATATTCTCCAGGCGGTTATTAAACAAACTGTGTTGGTTTGTAATTAACGACAGACATTTTATACTCCATTTTTGCAAACCATCTTGGATTTTTGGACATGGAGGACCATAGACTATCTTTGTTACTTGTCCCAACGTATTTCTTGACCCATTAAACCATGTGTTAGACACCAACATCATATCCCCAAGGCGGATATTAAACAAACTATAACAGGTTTTAGGGTTTTTAGATAACGGCAGCTATTTTAGAATCCAATTTTGAAAGCCATCCTGGATTTTTGGACATAGTGGACCGTTGACTGTCCTTGTAACTTGTCCCGGTTTACTTCTTGACCCTTGAAATCACCAATGAATAAAACCCAAATAAAAGACACTAAAATAGGTAATAGATGAATTGTGAATTTTTAGGCCATGGCAGCCATTACGCAATCTTGGATTGTACCCTGGAGTGCTTATGTTCACTCTTTCCTTTTACCCCCTACACCATGTACACCATTGAATACATGTATGCACCGTAAAAGGTGTCTAGGGTAGATAAAGTGCCGGTTATTTTAATTTTTAGTTTATGGCGGTCATCTTAGACGCCATCTTAAAAATAACCACTTTCCCGGATCCGGATTTTGGTAGATTTTTAGCATGTTATTCCTAAGATCCAATAGTACCAAAAACCGTTGGCAAACATTTTTGTTACAAGTTTTGGGGGCCAGAATAGAGTAAAAAAAGGGTGTAGAATGGCGGCCATATTGTTTTTGCCAATTTGAGGATTTTAACATCAAAATCAGGTTTGGCAAAAAGCACATTTGGACTCAGCGCCCTCAAATTATGCTAAAACACTTCTCAATTCAGCATTAACCTATTTGCCTAAGGCAGTCTACTTTTCTCAAATCTGGACCTGACTAATTAGTAAACATTCATTATACGAATTTGATGAAAAATGTAATCCTGAAATATATTACATTGATGATAAAGATTGATTAGAATATTGCAAAAAGTAAAGAGAATTAATAATCCTATAAATTGAATCGATTCACCGTAAAAATTCTTCAAATTATTAGTGCATATAAGTAGAATTTATTCTTTGTAATTATTCCTTGATTTTTTAAAGGTAGATTTAACTAAAAATGATACTATTTCCGTAAAACATTCCTATTAAGTCTTCCTAACTCAAAATCTAAGTGTATTTTAAACTAATTTATTTCTTAGGTTCAATATACATTTAAGAAAATTCAAATAATGCTAACTTGCTTTGATAAAGTAAATCTAGCTCCAATTGTGCAAATATATCAAGATAATTATTATTTAATACAATTCATGTTAAATGTACTTATATTTTTCAATTAACGCCTTATTTACACAATACATGAAAGTTCATTAAAAGCAATTAAATTCTAAGATTTCTGAATAACTTTCACATCTACTTGTGTTTGATATTGTCTTGGATAGGGTGTGTAAAATATTTAAGTTTTTTGTTGAATCAAAGAAAGAGTAACATTAAATTGACACTAATCTGAAAATTCAAATAGTTTTTTTTAGGTTTTAGGAAAATTTCCTCACTGTTTAATTTGTTAGACTGCATCGATCGCGTATAAATATATATATCAATATCAAGTACATGTAAGTGACAATGAATAAAGTCAAACAAACTTCTCGATAGTGCCGACAATAATAAAGTACGTAATTGATGACATCACAAAGATTTTTTGTGCATTTGTTAAAACCATATTCTAGCAGAGCATCATGAAAAACTTCCAATTTCTAGATTTGGTGCGGATCGGTCAATGGGGGCCCAAGATATGACCTCATGGATACATAATTAGCCCATTAAAGTCAATGTATTATTGGCCTGGTACATTAAGAACCAGGCCAATAATGCATGGTTCAATGGGGCTATGAGTATTCAATATGTGGTCTTCCTCAATGCAACCTTTAGGTCCATGTTTATTTTCTCTGTGACATTGGCATCATACTTCTAATTTCTTTAATTCAAATGAACAGAATAAAAATAAAGTTGTGAAGTAATTGAAATATAAGTTATTTTAAAAATCATATTTTTGTGTATTATAAATTTTCGAGGGGGCAGGCGCAGATCCATAGGGGGCCTTGCCGCCCCCTCTCAAAAACAAAAGAGGGAGGAAGAGGGGGAAAGGAAGAGAAGAAAAAGAAGTGGGAGGAAGAGGGAGGGAAGAAGAGAAAAAGAGAGAGGAGGAAGGGAAAGAAGAGAAGAAAAAGAGAGAGAAGAGGAGGAAAGGAAAAGAGAGAGAGAGGAAGAGGGGGAAAGAAGAGAAAAGAAAAAACGGAGAGAGGAGAAAGGAAGGAGAAAAAGAAGGGAAAGATGAAAAGAGAAATAAAAAAGGGAGAGAGGGAGGGAAAAGAGAGAGAGCTAGAGGGAAAGCGCCCATTTGATGTTGACCGGGACGCCGATTGATGTTCGAACTATATAGGGGGCGCCGAATTGATGTTCGAACGGGGGAGGGGGGGGGGGCGAATCGATGTTTGAACTACCGGGGGAGGGGCGCCGAATTAATGTTCGAACTACAGTGCGTATAAAACAAAACGGGACAGATTTAAAAAGTCTATAAAATTACTGTTTCAAATTATGATCTCTATATTTTGGTGTCAATAGGTGCTCTGAGGTCTTATCCTTCAAATGCCATCAAAATAATTTAGTTTTGTTCATGCTTGAGCGAACACGGAATGTTTTTGTCTGGGGTTAAAAAGGAGGCTTGTGCCAAAATGGCATAAAATGATAAATATGATGGTCGGACTTCTTGCTAATCAGCAGACTTCCTCTTAACCTTTTCATTATCTTTGCCATAATTTTCAAATTATGCGGTCAAAATTCGTTTCTAAATCTACTTATTTGCTTGAATAGTTCTGTTGTTGTTCGTTTTTAATATGTTCTCTTTCAGGTTTGAATATTCCTTCTCTAAGCAAAAACAATTTTTTTTTCAACCGAAGTATGGGAGAGCGTCAATTTTTTTATTCAAATCCTTTCATTATGTGCTACAAAGGTTATGGTGCCTTTGAACAGTGGCATACTGATGGATGGGGCATCGGGGTGCCCACCCCCCAAAAAAAGAAATAAAAAAAATAAAAAATAAAAAAATCATGACCGAGAAAAAAAGTGAAAAGGAAAATCACAGAAAACATAGAAAGTGAAATATGATATCATTTTCTGAATATTATGTCAAAATCACAAAATTTGATATTTTAATTAAAAAAAAGTGGAAATGTTTTGCTTGCTCGCTTCACAACTTTTTAATACATTTTTACCCGATCTACCTTATCTTGCTCCTTCAAAATCGACTTATTGGCTACACCATTGCCATTGAAAGACATGAATCCTTTCCTGTTTGTCCTGCCAAGCACACAATTAAACTTGAAGGATTCAATAACCCCTTGAAAATAGGATTCATGTCTTTATAGGTACCATAACATAATTTGTTTCACATAATAAAAGGATTTGAATAATTTCAAATTCTCTTAAGTAATAATGCAAATCTTCTTACTTGGGTTGACAAAAAGTCTTCTTTTCTAACTTATGAAGGAAAATTCAAAGGCAAAAGAAGTTTAAATGAAAAACAAAATAATTCAGGTAAATAAATAAATTTGTAAATGAAATTTGACAGCATAATTTGAAAATTATGGCAAAGATAATGAAAAGATTAAGAGGAAGTCTGCTGATTGGCAAAAAGTCTAATCAACAAATTTCTCATTTCTGCCATTTTGGCGCAAGCCTTTTTTTGAACCCTCTACAAAAATGTCCCATGTTCGCTCAAGCATGTAAACAAAATATATTTTTTTAATTGCATTTCAAAGATAAGATATCAGAGCATCTATTAACATCAAAATATAGATATAATAATTTGAAACAAATTTTTTATAGACTTTTCAAAACTGTCCCGTTTTTTATATACGCACTGTAGTGGGGCGCCAAATTGATGTTCAAACTAGGGGCGCCAAATTGATGTTCAAACTCGGGGCGCCAATTTGATGTTTGAACTGGGGAGTGCGCCGCATTGATGTTCGAACTAGGGGAGCGCCGAATTGATGTTGGAACTAGTGGGGCGCCAAATTAATGTTCGAACTAATGGAGCGCCAATTTAATGTTTGACCAGAGGCGACAAATTCATGTTTCAGAGGGGAGAGGGCAAAGTCATATTCACATGGGGGAGCCAAATTCATGTTCAACTGAGGGCCCCAAATTGACCATGCAAATTCATGTTCGACCGGGGCGCAACATTGCTCGTATTGCCTGTTTTTAGTGAAACACATGTCCTGTCCCCCCCCCCCAAACGATGATTAATGCGGCTGAATTAAAATATCAAATTTTTACGATAATAGACAATAACAATGTGCTCGAGTTTGAAGTCTTAGACTTAGCGTTGAAGACTTAGCGAGATAGGTATCCTGTTCAGGATCTCAAAAAAAGGGGCTGAATATCAAATCCAGCTCGCGCTACGCGCTCGCAATATTTTATTAGTGAGGCGCGTATCCTCTACATCGATCCCACGTACACATTAAGTCCTTGAAATGTTATTTTTTCAGTCAATATACATAGGCGGATTCATGGGGCAAATGCCCCCATGGTGGTTTAAAAAAAAATGGAAAGAAAATGAAAAAAGAAGAAAAAGTAGAGAAAAAAAAGCAATTAGAATAGGAATCAGAGCTTAAACGAGTCCTTAAGCATGTTAAGTCAGTACAAGTATATAAACAATTTCTGCTCGCGCTTTTTTTTTTGGGGGGGGTACACACTGTGTTCTTCAGTAAAAGACGATAAAAATGTCATTTTTTTCTTATATCGGAATATCTAAAAAAATTTGGCTTGCTCTTCGGGCTCGCTTTATTTATTTAGTGAAGATACCCCCTCCTTTCCATTGTTAGAAAAAGTGCATAGAATGTCCCATTTTGGGGGTCAAAATCTAGAACCCCCAAATCTATTATCATCCGCGATTCGCGCTCGCACAAATAGGTAATTAGGTATCAATCCTGTCAAAAGTGCTCAGAATATTTGCTTTTCTGGTCGTAAAATTGAAAAAGAAATATTTTCACGCTTTATTTCAATCGTTTGATCAGATACCCATTGTCTTCTCATAGAACATCAACTGTTCTAGTCGGAAAATCGAAATTTTCAGCTCGCGCTTCGTGCTCGCATCAGTTGTTTAGTTAGATACCTATTCCAGTATTCTGTACATGGTTAAAAAGTGCTAAGAATTTCTAGTTTAAAAGTAAAAAAAACAAGTTTTTCAGTTTCTACTTTGCGCTCGCATCAATTAGTGAAATACCTACTCATACCTGTTCATAGTTACAAAAAGTGCTTAAAATTTTTAGTCTAAAAAACTTAAAACTTCTGGTCAGTACAACAAAATTTCACCTTGCGCTTTGCAATCGCATTAATCATTCATTGAGAAACACAAATTGATTTTAATCTAAAACCGTGCTTAAAATGTCAATTTTTCAGATAGGAATATAAAAAATATTCCAGCTCGTGCTTTGCGCTCGTATTACCTGATTCACGAGATACACAGCTATTTGTTTATTTTGAAACATGCTTAAAGTTTCTAGTTGTCAGGTTAGAATATCAAAAATTTTCAGCTCGTGCTTCGCGTTTGCATCAATTGTTAGTTATATACGCATCCCATCATGAATTTTTTTATGAAAACGAGAACCGCGAGCTGAAAATTTTTGATATTCTAACCTGACAACTGAAAATGTCCTTTTCATTTCATCATTATAAAAGGTTTCAGCTCGCGCTTCGCGCTCATATTCATTGATAAAAATGGATATGCATCGTGTTCCTCATAACAACTACTAATAGGCTTTCAAGATAAAATACATGAAAAAAAAATAAGATCGCGCTTCGCGTTCGCATTATTTATTTAGGCCTTGTGAGATACCTCAATGTGTTTTTAAGAATCAAATATCATATTTTCTTTAACTTCGGTCTGTTCCCCCATTCTATTTTTTATTTTTTATTTTTTTATCTTGGTGCCCCCTACAAAATGTCAAGCCCCTTCCCCCTTGCGCCCCTGCTGAATAAATCCCAGCTACACTACTGATGAGGATATTGAGTAATGATGATTGCAATCATTGGACCTTTCACACTGAATTTGAATTCGAATTTCCGAGCGAAGGTGGTATGTGTCCTTGGTGACTTGTCAATCAAAGCACTGCATCGAAAATACAAACTACGGTGAGTGCATGACAATTGTATTATCTACGGAAGTGCTTGAAAGGTCTCGTAAGCTCCGCCCCAAAGATGTTTTGGAGGTCAAGCCTTTCACACTCAAATTTTGTACCGTAATTTGAGTGAAAAATTTAAGCGGAATTCACCTCCGGAGTAGAAATATAATTCATGATTGTTATTAGCGTTCGTGATTCTAATCATGTTCTAGTTTGGTTTCACACGTGCTTAAAAAAATAAAATCGTCATTGGCCTTATTTTTCACCGTAATCATCATTCAAATTACGATTTTTTTTACCATGTAAAAGGGCGGTGAGTCGATTGCTTTCGAGATTACATTATTCCCAAGATGTTATCAATGATATTATTGAAGGCTATTCTAAAACAACTAGTGAAAAAATTACAGCTCCCGCTCACACAATATTCTGGTAGGGCCTATCTGATGAGAAGTTAAACCAAACTGAATCCCCCGAACGCTAAGTAAAAAAAAAATAAAAATCGCTCGCGCTCGCATTTATTCTTTTGTAAAAAGAGGTATTACATGGACTTTTTTCTTCATGAAAACATTGAAAAGGTGATCTTCAATCGGATTTTTTTTACATGTGATTATGTAATAAGATAATTTAACATACATGTATGTAAGGCACTTATGTTTGCCTGGTGGGGTGGGAGGGAGGGGGCGCCAACATTTTATCGAAAGCAAACATGGGCGCCAAAATCAGGTCAAATTTGGCCCCCCCTCCCTACGAAATCCTGGATCCGCGCCTGGGAGAGGGAGGAGATGGCTCCCTGTATCCCCTGACGACGCCATTGCATGTCTTTCCTGTCCGCTTATCCGCCTTCCTACCGGTTATTTGTTTACGGCATCAATCACATTTTTCGTGCATTATATTCTTTCCAGGTTACTTTATATATTTTTCTCCTTTTATAGACATCATTGAATCCAGTTTGCTTGAGTCCACGATGGCATATGTTCTACCTACGTTCAGCAGCACCCATCCATCTTAGGGCATTTTCCCCTTTTTTCTTCTCTTTTTCTGGGGGGGGGGGTGGGGTGGGGAAGGGTGGATATATTTTAGGACGGGTTGTTTTGTCCTATATCAAACTATATTTTTTGATAACTTCGTATTTATTTTGTGAGTATTATTTCTCTCTCATTTTTTTCTCATTTGATTACATATATCTGTATTTGTACTTTGTTATTTGTTGTGTTATCTAGTTTTTGAGGGGCCCACATTGTACAAGCATTGCTTTTTAGTGGGTCCCTCCATTTCCATCTTAATTTAATTTCTATTGAAAAATAGTATACATATTTAAAACCTACATTGTGTTGCCCAAATTATCTAAGTGTTTTTTTTTCACAACATATGTATTATTAATTTTCTTTTGCAACGGATACAAATATTTATGTTTATATATGGTATACAATTTGTTGTTTGATGGAAATGAAATAAATAAATTTGAATTTGAATTTTTACACTGCTTTATGATAAAATCAATCAGGTTTGGCTGATTTTGAACTCCATCTTTTTTCACCCTTGTACTGTATTATTTCCTGTCCATAACATATTACAACATTAGAAACAAGGGACATTTGTGGTTTCAGAAAACTCAGTTCTATTTTCGCACGAATGTTGAGAGCTAACCTAACGCCAATTTGAAAGTTCTCTGAATTTCAAACCACAAAATGGATATAGTACAATCCAACATATCCGTATGCGCGGAATGTTAAGTGTTATTATTATCATTAATATTAATTTACTATTATCATTGCTTTTTTCTTTCATATTCAATTTCATTATCGTTATATATCATCGTAATGACTTTTACTATATTTGTTATTTTTATTTTTATTGTTATAATTTAGTTATCAGGAGCCGCGGAAGCGGGGGGGGGGGGGGGAGACTGGGGGGCTTCAGCCCCCCACTTTTTTCTTCCAAAACCGTGTATAAAAACGTATAAATGACCATAGGATTGCGATTTTTGCATGGTCAGCCCCCCACTTTTGGCTCAGCCCCCCACTTTGAAAACCGTTCCGCGGCCCCTGGTTATTATCATTTTTTTTTCTCTTTTAAGTCAAGAAGACGCTCTATTCATGAAGAACAAGGCATAGAGCTGTTTACCTTTCTGTATCAATACTAATTTCTTTTGGAAAAAAGAAAACAGTATTACTTTATAGTTTTGAAATTAAGATGATTTCTAAACAATGTATGAATAACGATAAATGTATTGCTTATTTTTTGTATTAAGAATTTTTTATTAATCAACAACTTCAATTCATTATAACTTATCAAACTATTAATTGCTTATTAAACTATTAATTGACCATCTTACAATGATATTGTATAACATAAGTTTCAAATCAGGATTTATCGCTGCGTAGTCCTACGAAATCATCGTTTAATTAAGATCTTTCTGACAAACAGATCTGTAGGAATGCCATTTACAAGCTTGATCCCTCCATCGACTGATTGCGGTCCCACTGAAGTCTACACGGAGACACGTATTTTTGAAAAGGCTATCGTCGTTGGGCTCACCCGGAAACCAGTCTAAAAAGAAAAAACCAGCAAGAAAGCAGAAAAATAGGCTAGAAAATTTGCAAAGTTGTCTGGAAAGGCAAGTAATGGTCCCTAGTACTGGTGTAGCTTTCCAACAATATTGCTAATATGACTGTGGCATAATACTTCGGTCACACCATTGAATCCGAACCGATTGGTGATTCGGTCATTGAAAATAAAGTAATCATGGTTAAATTTCGATGATGCTCAGTCCCAACAACAAAACCAATTAAAAACCGACCGGTTAGATTTCGATTGGCATAGAAACCGTTTCGCTGGTGTCAGGGGCGGATCCAGGATTTTGAAAGGGGGGGGGGCAAATTTTTCTGAGGAACAAGCAAAAAAAAAGGTCTTAAACCACAAATAAAGGATATATCGTACCAAAAAAAAAATTGACACACACAAAAAAGGTTTTCAACCACAAATTAAGGGGATTTCCTACCCCCCAAAAAAATATAATGAATTGAAACAAACAATGTTTGTTTGTTTCAACGCATTATAGGCCTGATGAAGGCCCTACTGGCTGAAAGCTAGCAATAAAATAGATACTTGGAAGCTACGTCTAGCGTCAATGCTTGAATTATTTACGCCTATATATATATATATATATATATATATATATATATATATGTGTGAAGTTATACATGTACAACAGCTATGGCAACTCTTTTATTTAAATATTGTAAAGAAATGGATGAAGAGAACAATGGTAGGCGTAGCTTAAATCAAGGTTCCCCAGAGCTATCTACCCTTTGGAAAAATTGGTGATGCCGAAAAAATGTCTCTGCCGGATATCAAAACTAAAAACATTACAACCACATGGTATCAATGCCGAACAATAGATCACTGACCACCCAAAGCCCCCCCCCGACCTACTCCTGATTGACTCTAACCCCACGACCCATTTCCGTTTCCTTTTTCAAGGGTCAATGCACTTTCACATTCACTGATACACACACAAATCACCCACCTGGTTAAGCACTTACAGTAAAACTTGAAGGTAAGAAATCAGATATTTATAATGTAATTTTATTGTATACATCACTTATTTATCGCAGAACCACATATATTATTGTTACCTCTACCTTATATAATACTTTGTGTAATTACTAGCACTACCAAGGATATATAGGAGTAGGATTTGTTTGGGTGTCTGCGCGTATGTGTGAGTGTATGTGACTGCGAGTGTGATTACTAACATACATAAGTTCACGTGCTTAGACGCGAATGTATATGAATCAATACCTTTCCTTAATATGTACTCAATATATATTATACAGTACACACACCACAATATGTCTATATACTTTCATAAAATATTTGTAATAAAAATATGTGCAAACTTAATCTATTTTAATAGCTTTTGGATAATCTTAATTAAGCATTACCAATACAACTTCTTTTGAGATATATATTATTTTGAGATATATGTATTAATAAACATTTTGGGACATATGTATTATACAGCACATATAACACAATATGTCTACATACTTTCAAAAAAATGTTTGGAATAAAAATCTGCGTAAACTTAATTGATTTTGATAGCTATTGGATAATCCTAATTAAACATTACCGATGTAAAACATTTTCTTTTAAGATATACCTATATTTAGTAAATTAATCCAAATATATGCATGGTAATTGTCAAGCCATTATGTCTTTTACATCTTCAGATACCTGAAGAAGGCCCTACTAAATGGCCGAAAGCTTGTACTAATAAAAGTTGAAAAAATCCAGGCTACGTCTCTTGCTTCGATGCTTTTTGAGCTTCTTCGCCAATATATTACTCAGTGAAGCACCCACGCAATGTTTAGGTCCTTGCTCATCACAATTGTATATATATACATGTATATATATATATATATATATATATATATATAAGTGTGTGTGTGTGTCTAAGGGTGTGTATAAAATGAACTCCGTCTCGACCCTCTATGTAACCTAAAGATTTGCATAAAAACATACATTAATTCTACATACAATGAAAACAAAACATTGACATTATACACCCATACACACACAAACCCACTCTTGCACACACACCCTCTCGCACATGCATAAACAAACATATATCCAATTATGTTCATGAACATTTAATTTCATTTTCATTTCATTTATTTATTTTCCACAAGTCAATCAAAGTACAAAGCATAAGTAAATAAGAAATAGTACAAATGATTACAAAAGTACACATAAAATAAATACAATCTTGAGCGTTACATTTAAAGTGGATGGACCTAAAGTAAAGCAAGAGCTTGTTGTGAATAGGCCCATAGCAAATAAATAAGCAATAATTGACCGCTGCGAATAAAATATAGTAGAGCAAAGCTCGAAGAAAGTAAACTGAACTGCACAAGGACGAAACAAAAGTGGAACAAAGAACTGGGACACACAGGTTACTAGACAATACAAAGAGGAAAAGAAGAATCACAGAAGACCCGTCTATCATTGCCATTCAAGATCAGAGGGGAAAATGCAAGTTTTGACATTTGCCACGAACAACATAGTAGTCGGGTCCGTCGCAAGGGCATATGCAGCTGTAAATATGAATACGTGTAATTTGTTTACATGACAGACGGACAGACAGAGAGGGGGAAGAGAGAGACCGGCAGTGAGAAAAGTATCAAAGAAAGCAAACTTGAAAAACATGTAATTCATGTTAAAGTTTTCCTGAAAACCGGATGCCAATAACACACCCTCCGACCGTCCTAAATACTGGCCTATACACACAAGTAAATGAAAATAAACTGTGTTACAAAGCTATTTTCTACACATGGGTTATATTGGTAACAATAGACTCGAAAGAGACGTCTTCAATTTTCTTTTAAATTCCAGTTAAACCAGCAGATTTTTTATCTCACAATCAAGGGAATTACAGTATTTGGGACCTGAATAAATAACTACTGTAGGCAAGTTTTGTTCTAGTTTTCGGAAGATGAAACGAAAATGCTTGACGTGTTGGATAACTATGCAATTGGTTGTTTTTAATGAACATATAAATAAGTGCTGGAGGCAGGTCATTATTGTTCAATTGAAACATAAAGGAACCCAACTGCAAATTGAAAATAATTATGGGGGACTCTTTTAACACCTTTCTCTAAGAAGAGAGGACCTGTATGAGCCCGTGGATGGGCATTACAAATGATTCGATTTCTTTCTTTTGTATAACAAAAATTTAATCAAGATGAAGCTTCATAGTATTCCTTCAGGCAAGAATCCCATATTTTAAAAATGGGAGTAATAAAGTAGAATAATAATAATAATAATAATTGACGCTTATATAGCGCATAAATTCGACAGAATCTGTATGCGCTTTACAAAAGAGGTATTAAGTCTAATACAGGTATATTTAGAATAAAATACATAAATACTAAATGAAAGATTAACAAAATATTATATGTAGATTATACATAATCTGGGGTGGAAACATTGATTTCAACTTACATTATACCGGTATTTCTAGAAGAAAATTGAGCAAATGTGATTTGTATGAATTTTCCAGGTCATTTTTTCATCAATAGAAAGTCCCAATAACTTATTTGAATTAACCTTATTGATCTGAACAACTCTAAAAAAATATTATCAGGTAACATTGTAAGAGAGTTACTAAAAACATGAAATTTGTTTTGTCAAAATTTAGTGGGAGCCTATGGCCAAATATCCATTCAAAAATGCTTTGCGACTCAGTGTTTACATTCTCAACAAGTAATTGGGGATTCGAGAAAAGTTAACTTGAATCATTTGCATTTTGACATAGGGTAACAAAAAGAAATCTGCATATCAGATTGACACAAGAGAAGGGGGAATTGAAAAGAACTAGTTATACAAAATCACCATCACTCACTCAATCATCAACACTCACTCAATCATCAAGACTCACCTCAATCATCAACACTCACTCAATCATCAACACTCACTCAATCATCAACACTCACTCAATCATCAACACTCACCTCAATCACCATCACTCACTCAATCATCAACACTCACTCAATCATCCACACTCACTCAATCATCAACACTCACTCAATCATCAACACTCACTCAACCATCAACACTCACTCAATCATCAACACCAGGGGCGTAGACAACGGGGGGGATGAGGGGGATGCATCCCCCCCACCTCACAAGGTGGGGGGGATGGCATGTACAATCATCCCCCCCAGGTTTTGGGGAATGATATTTGGTTACTTAATAAGTCATAATGATGATAATAATAGTAATAATACTAATGATAACAATTATAATATTAATAATAATAATAATTATGATGATGATAATAATAATCCTCATCATTATTGTAATTGTGTTTATTGTTATTAGCCGTTATGGTTCCGATTTCTTCACAAACTTACAAAGCAGTATTGTTACTCCATGGATCATAGTGATACTGTTTATGTTTTTTGTATCTGTATGTTAATGAGCCGCCAGCCAATATCCATCTATGGATACTATGCCTGTTTCTTTGAGGTAAAAAAAAAGCATAGTATGTACGTATTCATTATGCTTTATAATGAACAAACATATTGTTATTTGTTTGTTGTTTATGTGTTCTATTCACAAATGGCCACAGAGGCTGTTTTCATTCATAACCACATACCCATATCAAGACAACAAAGACTATACCTGCGTGTACACAGTTGACATTGGTTTTTTTTCTGAAGAGGTGTAACAGCAAAATTCACAGAGATAAATAAATACGTAGTGTGGTTCAATATGCAATACTATGTGTCAGTCCATTCTGTATTCGTATGCCACGGTGTGTAGATCTTGTCGATGTATGTCTGTCCATTCAAGGCGTAGTATGTGTGTGGTGCGCGCACCCGTGTGTGTGTGTGTGTGTGTGTGTGTGAGTATGTGTGTGTGTGCGTGCGCGCTTGTGTGTGTTATTTTACCTCATTAAGTATGCATCAGATTGCACGATTTCAAGTTCAAAATTGCAAAAGCTCCCTACCGTCGGAGGGGGGACACCCCCCTCCCACACCCTCCCCCCGCTCGGTCGCTTCGCTCCCTCGCTCGGGCGCTTCGCGCCCTCACTAGCGTTGGCAGCCCAGTCATCCCCCCCAGGTGTACGAACCTGTCTACGCCACTGATCAACACCCACCTCAATCATCAACACTCACTCAATCATCAACACTCACCTCAATCATCAACACTCACACCACACTAGACACATCCTACCCAGGCGCGCCGGAACACTTTCAGTTTTAGGGGGGCAAAATCCCGAAAGGGGCACAATATTTTTGACAGCGTGAGATACCGAAGCGATCGAGCGGGAGAGGGTGTAGGACCCCCCACGGTAAGGACTTTGTGTAAAAATGGAGTATAAAAGTTGCGTTTCTAAGAGCATTCAAAAATAAATTTCTTGAGAATTAAACATAGAATTCACTACGAAAGACCGTACTCATAATATACGAGAACCTATGAAATCTACACGCAAAACGATCGCTTCGGAATGTGGTTTTCATGTCTGATCAATTAAATTACGTATTACGCTTATATCGACTCAAAATACCAGAAATTACATTTTTCATGCAATATCCTTTCAGAAACATTTATTTATGTACATTAATATATACACGGACGACGGGACAGAGCACATTCATAAAGTTTCAAGTAATTCCTGTCAGAACCATTTTTTCATTTTTGACAATGGAAATGACAATTTTTAGGCAGCAAAGTGCCTTCATCATTTACGTTTGTCCTTAAATAATTTATAATTTTTCAACTTTTAGGGGGGCACATTGGGGGGGGGGGGCAAAATCTCGTTTTGCCCCCCCAAAAAAATTATTTTGGGGGGCAAGTGCCCCCCTGCCCCCCCCCCCCCCCGCTTCCGGCGCCCTTGATCCTACCCATTCACATTCAAATCTCTTTTCACCTTCAGTTCATCCAATTATGTAAACTTATCTTGCCAGATTTTGATGCCAGGCGTCTTTCTTTCTCCATACTTATAACCCGTAATATATTTCTGTATTTTGATGAAAGAGGTTAACCGGTCTTCAGCTCGTGAATTAAAAATAGCATATTTCATAAATAAAATAACATAATTAACACATTTATTTCTATTAGAATTTCCAGGTAATCCTAAGAATACATCCCTCCAATTCATAGTTCTTAATTCAGCTAAACAGAAATGATCAATACAAAATTGCCACAGACATTTAACTTTAATACAGTCCATGAATATATAAACATGTGTCAGTATGTACAACAAAATGGGCAGTAATTATCCCATACAAACCCGAATCTCTTCAAATGTTCGTTTGTATATATTGCTCCATGTAAAAGCTTAAACTGAAATTCCCTTTGTTTTATTATATTAGTTGTACTTCTGGGCCCCGTCTTACAAAGAGTTGCGATTGATCCGGTCAATCGCAACTATGGACGGCCAGCAACGTCAACATCTATTATGCATGTTTGTTCAAAATATTTTCTAGCATGATGTATATTCATGCATTCATTGTTTTCTTGAAAATTCACTGTGCTTCTTTTTGTTTACAAAGGACATTGTGCAAATTTCCTGCAGAAAAAAAATATGACACTGATGGATTTCCAGTTACGATTGATTGGATCAATCAATCGTAACTCTTTGAAATACGGGGCCCTGATATATCCAAATAGAAATACAGCGTGACGGAAATCGGCACGCACGTCACCCATGACGTAATGTCCACAATTCATGTACCAAATTTACTTAGAATTATTTTTAATTAATAAATTAATCACAAACTTGACTGTTAATCTTTAAACGAAGGCCCCAAAACTGCTGGATTACGGTCTGGACTCTGGATACGCCTTTTAAGATTATTATCAAATGTATATTAACAAGAAATAAAATTGTTATAACATAAGTGTAAAGTACATTTGCAAGTAACTTTTCTTGATCAGTAAAATTTCAAAATTAGTGGCCGGTACAGAGATTTTTTTTTTTTACATTTGAATCTTGTTGTCTGTTTCAGTAATAGATTATAGTATGTTCATTGTAAAAACTTTATAGACCAAATCTCAATATATGAAAAATAGTCTGACAAATAAAAGCAGAAATTAAAATAAAGGAAAAACATATGAATGGTAGAGCCCTGTTAGATATAAGGGCATAAATAACATATAAGTAACCATAGATAAAAAAAAGTGGTAAAAGAATTGGATTATTGAAATTGTATTACATCATTACCAAATAGGGTAAGGCGCTCTTTTTATAGCGTTCTGTTCTGCATTTGATTTCACATATCCTCTTACTGTGTCTCAATGGCCTTTAAAGAACTCTGGCTTTGGGGCAACCAGTCACGGAAGTTACAATACAGTGATCTAGCAAAATTAAGGAAAAGTGATTCTCTTCTGTTTCTCATAATATAAAAGTAAGATTCCCGGGGGGGGGGGGGGCACTTCCAATGACGAGTGGATACCAGGCGCGACCAAAAAGAAACACATAAAAAGGATCTCTTTTCAAGATTGGGCGCGTTACGTACGTAACGTAATAAGGGTGTCAAAAACACTAAAATACTGAAAAAGGGTATATATTTCGCAAGGAAAGCTACGCGTTTACGGTCAAATTTGATATAAAAAGAGACTAGAATGCTTAAAAAATTAAAGGATGAACTTTTCGCACCGAAATTACGTGTTTAGAGTTACTTTTAGCATGTTTAGAGTCCGATTTGAGCGAGATGTGGGAGGTGGTGTGATACTAAATCCAGTGTAAGTATAAAACGTCCGTGACATATCAATTAATATATCGCCGTTTAGGGGGTAAATTTAGGTTCTTGGCTGCCTTGATGTAATGTAGCTGACATGCTAAGTCCATCGAAGATCGCTGCTCAGAACGACGCCAAGCAATTTCAGGTGCTGCTTGTCCGAGATCTCATTATCACCGATCCTAACCTCCGCTGTTTGGGGCTGTTTAGGGTTGAAATTTTCATTGGATTTGTACATGAAATAACGTTTTTGAGCAATTTTGGGTCTGATATACACTCACAAAATGTTACGTAACTTCAGAACCGCGTATCCCCGCGTCGCGAATTTGGTCTTAAAAAATAAGCAAGTTTTGAAGAAGAAGAAGAAAAAAACATGAAACATCGCGGCGCGATCTTTTCGCTTTACCGATTTATCGGGAAAACTGTCAAGGGGGCTGTCCCTCCAGGCCCCCCCCCCCCCCCGCTGAACAGAATTAAGGATCTAATAAGACCGATTATAGAATGTAGCCACTGAGTTTGGTCTCCTTTCAGAATCGGAGAAAAAACCCAATCAGCTAGAGATTGAACAGCGAGGAACAACGAAGCTAATGCAGCGATGACAAAACTTGTCCTATTCTGAGCGATTTCGTCATTTGAAAGAAATAACCCTTCTTCAAAGACGTAGGAGAGGATATATATTATTATGCATGGCATCTATATATGACTCTAGCATTGATCTGCTTGTAAGCTGTAAGACAAGAGGCCATTCACATAAACTTGAAAAGCAATATGCAAGTCTTGATGCAAGGGATTACTTCTATTCGAATCTAGTGATTGGTTCTTGGCATGGTCGGAAATCCCAGGGGGGACAGGGGGGACGTGTCCCCCCTACTCAAAATAGTAGGGGGGGACACAATATAAAATGTCCCCCCTACTATTTTTGGTCTTTTATGATGGAAAGAAATACATCATTATAAATCGAAATAACACATGTATTTTGGGACGAGATGAACTTACTTTGACGATGATAACCATTTTTTTTTGCTTGTCAAATTTTCCCGCCCCTTGTCCCCATAGGCGGATCTAGGGTGATTTACATATCTTGTTCAATATGGAGTTCGAATATCAAGTTTGGAAGTCAATATACACAACATATTTCACCTCGAACTTTCATTATTTTGTGTAATTTACAAATTGGTTTTTAAAAAGTGCTCTGTAAAAATGTCAGTTTTATGGTCTGAATGTTAACATTTGCTGCTTGCGCTGCGCGCTCGCAAATTTTGATTTATCAGGTACCTATTATTTTCGTGTATTCCATAAAGACTCGACGTTTCGGGCAGGTTGACTGTCTGTCTTCACTCCTGAAGACGGACAGTCAACCTGCCCGAAACGTCGAGTCTCTCTACTGCTTCTACTCATCATCTCCACTCGCCGACTCAAGCCAGCAACTCCTCATCCATCCTACTACTCAAGCTGTTTCTTCAACTCATCAAACTCTTCTGGTTTACAGTCCTTTTCAGGACTACTTTCAAGAAAGGAATACTCTACTCTCAAATCTCCACTTTCTCGCCTATCCAATTCCTTTTCTTTCTCTTTCCACTCAACACTCCACATGGTGTACCGTAAACCACATCAGCGATTGTACATGCCACCATTCAAACCTTCAAACAACATCACGCTCACGCATGTTTATTCAGATACTCAACTTGTTCTCTAATTCCCGGGGGGGGGGGGGCACTCGACCAAAAAAGTGGTAGGGGTGTGCCGCGGGCGAGGCAAAAAACGGGGGCCTTGGAGCGGGCTTATTGTAAAAAGGAGGGTCCTCGGAACGGGCTTCGGAACTACAAATGTTTGTGAAAACGGGGGTCCTCGGAACGGATCTCCGTATCTCTGTGAGTGCGTATGCATCCCTATGGAACGGGCAATCGTGCATGACGCAGCTAGCGCGGCCTCCGCCGGGTGCGCTCGCGCTTAGGCGATGGTCGAAAAGCGCTCTACGGCCGCTTTTCACCAAAATTGTAGCAGATCAATGCGACCGGAACGGCGTAACGAAAAATATGCGAAGCTTTGGAGCGGATTTCTTTCTTCTTTTTTCTCGATAAGAAGGAAATGCTATGCCTTGGAGCGGCTTTCTTTGTTCTTTTTCTCAATAAGACAAAAATGCTATGCCTTGGAACGGAAATTTGAGTGTAAAAATGGGGGTCCCCTCCGCGGCACATACCCACTATGCATTATATACTGAGTGCCCCCCGGGCTCTAATTTAAATCATTACCCAGTTTCAGATCACAATATCAAAAATTTTCTGCTCGCGCTTTGTGCTCGCATTATTAATGTAGGAAGACCCCATATTACTCATCCTTTTGATGATTTACAAAATATGAACAGAGTGGGCCATTTTTAGGTCTATAAATCTCGATTTTTTTCTGCTCGCGCTTTGCGCTAGCATCAATCGTTAAATTATATAGCTATCCTGTTCACGATTACAAAAACTGATCAAAAAATTCAATTCTTTCTTTAGAAAGTTCAAAATTTTTCAGCTCGCGCTTCGCGCTCGCATTTTTTGATTGTTGAAATATGTAACGCCTTCATGGCTAAGTGCAAGCAGTCCTTAACAGGTACCTTTTTCAACAGGTACCAGTTCAAAACATATTTTCTGCTCGCGCTTTGCGCTCACATTATTAATACTAATCCTTTCATGATTTACAAAACATGAATAGAGTGTCTCGTTCACTAAATATTATAGGACTAAATCTCGAAATTTTCCGCTCGCATTATTTGTTTACTTATATACCTATTCTGCTTGAGTTACAAAAAGTGCTTAGAATTTCCATTCTTTAGGTGAAATGTCAAAGAAAATTCAGCTCGCGCTTCGCGCTCGCATTATTTGATTGTTAAATGCTGCTTTTACATATATCTTTTCCATCAGTACATTTTTGCTCTCGCTTTGCGTTCGTAGTAATTATTACACATCTTTTTCAGGATAAAAAAAACAAGACCAGAATCAGTTCAAATTTTAGGAAAAAATACATAAAATTTCCAAAAAAATTAGCTCGCGCTTCGCGCTCGCATCATACAAATAAGGATTATGATATTATATATTAATTTATAAGAATAAAGCTAAGAAGTGACTAATGAGGAAGCTACCCCTTCAAAGAAACAAACAAAATTCATCTTCGAGCTGCCGATCGGGGAAAATATGGCTGAAACAAATTTCTGCCCCCCCCCCCCTATTGGCGAAGGCTGGATCCGCCCCTGTGTCCCCCCTACCTTTTGGGAGAGATTTCCGCCCCTGGTTCTTGGTACTGTCCAGCAGACTGTCAGAAGTGATGTTTCTTGCCACCTACTCTAAATTCTAAAAGGGATATTGTCCTTGATTGAAACTTTTAGTAGTGGTAGTTCACTTATTGAAATGAAATATTATATATACCTATTATGTACATATACCAGAATATATAATTAAGAATAATTAAAGATTTTCTGTCTAAACATGGACCTATTACAATTTACTATATGTCATAGGTCCATGGTCTAAACCACATCCGCTATTTGGAACTGTTAGTGCTTTTCTTGGCAAGTTAATTTATCTTCTATATTTGTTATAAAATGTCATTGAACCGTCTATATTGGTTTGAATTATTTATTTTGTTGAACGGAAATAAATAAATCTAAATCTAAATCTAATCTAGTGTGAAGCATTTCGCATATCTCCAATGATTGATGAACAGGCACAGTCATACAAGTTTAGTTGGATTAACATGAACGGTCAGGTAAATAAAGAAAATAATGCACAGAGCCGGCCGGTCACAAAGCAAACGGTATAACTTTATACTTTCATAATTAAGATATTACCGAAATGATGTCTGAATAACGATGAATAATTTGATAAATTAATCAATCGATCAATTAACAAGGCTATTCTTCAACCATAGCACAGCTTCTATTTCAGAACTTGTCGCCGTGGCCTCATACTTCATACAAAATCATCATCTATTTAAGATCTTTCTGACAAACAGATCTGTAGGAGAACGTTTCACATTCTCGATCTCTCCATCGACTGAAATATGAGTCCTCACTGAAGAACACACGAAGACACGCCTTCGTTGGGCCACTATCTTCGTTGGGTTCGCCCGGTGCCCAGTCTAAAGCAAAGTAAACAGACAGGAGATATATACGTATTAAAAAAACTATAAAGTAAAATCGCATATTTGTAATATCCTGAAGCTTTTTCCACATTTAAACATTGGTACATATCTCTTTCAGCAAATGACGATATAATTGTTGAAAAATCATCCGCTTGAGTGAGCACCACTTACTTTTGAAAATTTCGTAAAATTATTTGCGCAGAACTTCGAATTAGTTATATATGAGGCGCCGAATGTACCAATATTATATAGAACAATTATTTGTTATATAATCATTATTTATTAAATAATAACTATTATTTATATATAATTTACATTTTATTTGTAAATAACTACTATTATATAAAATATCATTTCTAATTATTTATATATAATTCCAAGTAATCCTTCATTATTTGTAAATAATAATAGTTCGACATTCCATTATTTATAAATAATGATTATTTGTTTTTCATTATTTATAAATAATGATTATTTGTTTTTCATTATTTATAAATAATGATTATTTGTTTTTCATTATTTATAAATAATGATTATTTGTTTTTCATTATTTATAAATAATGATTATTTGTTTTTCATTATTTATAAATAATGATTATTTGTTTTTCATTATTTACAAATAATGATTATTTGTTTTTCATTATTTATAAATAATGATTATTTGTTTTTCATTATTTATAAATAATTTTTTGAGTTTTCCATTATTTATAAATAATGATTATTTGTTAAATAATGAAAACGTCTACTTCATTATTTATAAATAATTTTTTCGAGTGCACCATTATTCTCATTATTTATAAATAATCATTATTTAATGTTCGAGTTTTCCATTATTTATAAATAAAGATTATTTGTTAAATAATGAAATATCTACTTCATTATTTATAAATAATAATTTTGTTTCAATATCCCATTATTTATAAATAATCATTATTTATAAACAATTTTTACAGTTTGCCATTATATACAAATAATCATTATTTATATACAAATAACCATTATTTATTAAATAATGCCATTATTTATTAAATAATGCCATTATTTATTAAATAATGCCATTATTTATTAAATAATGGAAAACTCGCTATAACATGCAAATGTGGGACCGCCCATGATATGAATATTCATGATGCGATTTCCTTTTTCGTGATTTTTCTTCACAAATTTTTGTCCATTTCCTCTTCATAATGACATTTCTTGAAGCAATTTTCTAGGGATATGGTCTGATTGTAATATTCTTCATTTTCTATATAACTTCGTCTTCGTAGAAATATCAAAAAGTGTAATTTTATACGATTTTTCCTACAGTTCACAATCCCCATAGGCGCGCGTGTACGGTAGGGACAACCGGTGAATCGACGGAGTGCTCTTCATCGAAATACTACGTTGGTTGGTCCCCGGAAGTGGCGGGCGGAATTTAGCCCGAATCCTCGATGGAAGTCGATCAAGTGCATATGAGCTGAGAGAGTGAAATATCAGTGTACTTGTACAGGCCCTTCTACTTTTTATAAATATTTCTTGTTGCTTTTTTTGTTAAGTTAATTTTTCCTGGTGTAGAGATAAGTTTCAGTTCTAATAGTAATAATGCACTTCAAATACATTTTGGAGTGTCTGTTTGAGGCGTTTGGGGCGATTTCACCCTGGCCCCAAAATGCTCGCAACGACAATACGGGGGCATGATGACCCCTAAATTTTTAAAAACTTATTTTTCTATTGAAAATTATCACAAAATTCACCAAAAGTGTGCACGAAAGCCTTCGTATTTCACTTTTAAAACTCCGAAAAGTGCCCAAATGACAAGCTTGGTCGCTTCGCTGTGTCGCTTTCAACTTGAGAACGTTTACGCGTCTGCTCCCCCCCCCTCCTCCGAAAGAAATTCTGTATACGGCCATGCTCTAAAGAGCCTGGCACATTGATTTATGTATACTTTAATTTTCATTATTTTTATCTCATTATCAACATGGCCTTACGCAGAATTTTTTCCAGGGGGGCCGGGGCCGGAGCATGACGCGCGTAAACTTTCTCAAAAAAATCTTGAAAGCGAGACAGCCACGGGACCAAGCCCAAATGACAAGCTTTGTCGCTTCGCTGTCTCGCTTTCAACTTGAGAACGTTTACACGCGTCTGCCCCCACCCCCCGAAAGAAATTCTGTGAACAGCCATGCTCAAAAGAGCATATGGCACATTGATTTATATGTACTTTTCATTTTCATTATTTTTATCACATTATCATCATGGCCTTACACAGAATTTTTACCGGGGGGGGGGGGGGGGCAGCTAGGACGCGCGTAAAGTTTCTCAAAAAAATCTTGAAAGCGAGACAGCGACGCGACCAAGCTCAAATGACAAGCTTGGTCGCTTCGCTTTCTCAAGATTTTTATGAGAAAGTTTACGCGCGTCCTAGCTGCCCCCCCCCCCCCCCGGTAAAAATTCTGCGTAAGGCCATGTTGATAATGAGATAAAAATAATGAAAATGAAAGTATACATAAATCAATGTGCCAGGCTCTTTAGAGCATGGCCGTATACAGAATTTCTTTCGGAGGAGGGGGGGGGGGGGGGGGGGGAGCAGACGCGTAAACGTTCTCAAGTTGAAAGCGACACAGCGAAGCGACCAAGCTTGTCATTTGGGCACTTTTCGGAGTTTTAAAAGTGAAATACGAAGGCTTTCGTGCACACTTTTGGTGAATTTTGTGATAATTTTCAATAGAAAAATAAGTTTTTAAAAATTTAGGGGTCATCATGCCCCCGTATTGTCGTTGCGAGCATTTTGGGGCCAGGGTGAAATCGCCCCAAACGCCTCAAACAGACACTCCAAAATGTATTTGAAGTGCATTATTAGAACTGAAACTTATCTCTACACCAGGAAAAATTAACTTAACAAAAAAAGCAACAAGAAATATTTATAAAAAGTAGAAGGGCCTGTACAAGTACACTGATATTTCACTCTCTCAGCTCATATGCACTTGATCGACTTCCATCGAGGATTCGGGCTAAATTCCGCCCGCCACTTCCGGGGACCAACCAACGTAGTATTTCGATGAAGAGCACTCCGTCGATTCACCGGTTGTCCCTACCGTACACGCGCGCCTATGGGGATTGTGAACTGTAGGAAAAATCGTATAAAATTACACTTTTTGATATTTCTACGAAGACGAAGTTATATAGAAAATGAAGAATATTACAATCAGACCATATCCCTAGAAAATTGCTTCAAGAAATGTCATTATGAAGAGGAAATGGACAAAAATTTGTGAAGAAAAATCACGAAAAAGGAAATCGCATCATGAATATTCATATCATGGGCGGTCCCACATTTGCATGTTATAGCGAGTTTTCCATTATTTAATAAATAATGGCATTATACGAAGCCCCAAACCGGACATTTTTGACATCCAAAAAAAAAAAAAATTATCACGTACGTACGCAGTATTATTACGTACGTACGTAATATTATTACGTACGTACGCAGTATTATTACGTACGTACGTGATAATTATTACGTACGTACGTGATAATTATTACGTACGTACGTGATAATTATTACGTACGTACGTGATAATTATTACGTACGTACGCAGTATTATTACGTACGTACGCAGTATTATTACGTACGTACGTGATAATTATTACGTACGTACGCAGTATTATCACGTACGTACGCAGTATTATTACGTACGTACGTGATAATTATTACGTACGTACGCAGTATTATTACGTACGTACGCAGTATTATTACGTACGTACGTGATAATTATTACGTACGTACGCAGTATTTTCACGTACGTACGCAGTATTATTACGTACGTACGTGATAATTATTACGTACGTACGCAGTATTATCACGTACGTACGCAGTATTTATTACGTACGTACGTAATGTTATCTCCCAAAAGGTCATACATGAATTCAAATACCGGTAGTTACTGAAATCTGATCACGCTAGCGCGAAGCCCGCAGGCTTTAAATTTTTATGTGGGCCTACAATAGGCCTTCTGCTTTGATTGTTCCCGCATAGAATTTCCCTTTAAATACCAGCCTCTTCAAATAGTTTTTCTTTTTTTAAACACCTATACATCTTCACTTAATTTACATCAATTAATACCATATCATATTCAAATTTAAGCAGAGAACGAAGCAATTTCAAAAGGGTGGTAAAATAATAGGGGCTCATCCCAGTGTCGCGTGTGGGTACATTTTTGAAAAAAACTGTCTCGCCAAAACACTAACATAATAGGCCTTTAATTGTCCTTTCCCCAATGTGTTTCTAGCAGTTTCTGAAAGGAATGGTTTAATTGAAAACACAGCCTGATGACGAGAACAAATGAATGGTTATCATATGAATATTGTGGGTTATATAGCAGGGACCTGGGAACTCGCGGGGGTGCTGGGGGTGCTGAAGCACCCCAAAATTTTTCCTGGGGGTGCTGCGTGTATTATTTTCCATAGGCAGCACCCCCACGAAATCAGGTTCCCTTTGTATTTTTTATATATGTTATAATGTACATAATTATCACATCCGACAATCGCAAATCATATACAACGTCTTTCACATATTCCAATAACATCCCTCCTATAACATGTAACGCGACTCAATCAAGCTCCGGCACGCCGATACAGACGTAGTCGCGCGCGATACGTGATAACCATTATAGTTTTTTTTTTTTTTTCTTTCAATCTTTATTGATCAAAAAATAAATCACAGTACAAATCAAACAAATCAACAAGCTATTTACATGATTAAACAGAGCAGCACTTACGTACATGTAGGTATGTACTTGTCAAGACAGATTCATAAAACAAATTAGATATCAAATCTCCACTTTTTAAAATGTACAGGTAATTTACCATTTTTCTTCGCCAAAACATATTCAATATCCTTAATACCTTTGATACGAGCTTTTAATTCCACAATATTGGGGTTTTTGTTATTAAATTTACAAAAGTGAACATAGTATTTGAAAGCAAGGAAAATGAATGTTAGAAAATTATCACCTTGAATACCAAAAACCTTTACAAAGGGGGAAAGGATAATATTCGAATGTTGTTTTTGGTTTATTATAGATAAAAGATCATCCCATACAATGTTAACCACCGGACAATCACAAAATATATGTACAATTGTTTCAGGGTCTCTTTTACAGAATGAACAGTTTGGGGAATCTTTTCTCTTGATTTTAAATAAAAATGCATTAAGGGCAATTGTCTTATGAAACACCTTGAAATAAAATGATCTGAGGCGGCTATCAATAGTACTCTTAAAATTCAGCATATGTATTTTCTCCCAGTCTACTTTGTCGTTAGAAGGGCACGACTCTTCCCAAAAGGAAATACAATTATCTGGGAGACATTGATCGAAAAATATCGAGTATGCATAACTGCTAACTTTCCTTTTCTCTAATAATTTATCTACAACTTCGGAATGGATATCTAAATCTGGATTATTATGCCAATCTAACCATGGACCAGGAATATTTTGTAATAGAAAATTAAATTTTCTTCTATCTTTTGCTGAAATTTCAAAGTCGAGAACTAACTCTTCAAATAACTTGTAACCTGGATGGGGTGGATTAAAGAGATCACTTATAAAAACTATGCCCTTATTAAACCAATTTCCATAAAAGAAAAATTGTTTAGATTTGGATCTGACATTTCTATTAAACCAAATACAATGTGAATAACCCAAATACAAATAATCATAACCAAACTCTTTTCTGGAAGCTTTATCTCTAAACAAGTACCAGGTCCGGATTGAGTCTGCAAGTAGGGAACAATTTAAATTATTCAAAATTTGTTCAGGTGCATGGGCCTTCCACAAAATGTCCCTCATTGCATTAAATTTGTCTAAAAAGGAAACTTCAATTAATTTCCATCCACTATTGTAGTTATCATTTAACAAAAATTTTACCCAAATCATTTTCTGAGCCAATGAAAATGTATAGGGATCAACCATCTTGAGCCCACAGGCAGAAAAGTCATTACAAAAATATTTCCTCTTTACTCTGTCCCTGCCTCCATTCCAAATAAATCTGTAAAATAAAGTATTTAGATCTTTAAAAAATTTGCTTGGAATTTTAATACACAAAACAGATAGTAAATACAGCAACTGAGGCATTAATAAAGTTTTAATAACACAGATTTTTCCAACAAAAGACAAATTTCTTGAGCGCCAACAATTCAATATATTCTCTATCTGCCTCAGTTTAGGAACATAGTTAAGACTATACAGTGAATTAAAATTCAACGAGAATTGAATACCCAATGTTTTGAAAGAATTATCTCTCCATGTTAGACCTCTTTCAGCAAATGGGAAATCTTGACAACCTTTTTTCCTTCCTATCCAGATAGCTTCTGACTTAGATAAGTTAAGCCTACACCCTGAACTACTAGCAAATTTATCAAGCACTTGAAATGTTATATTAAAAGATTCCAAGGAACCATCCAAAAAACAAGTTGAATCATCCGCCATCAATGAAATTTTCACTTCTTCATTTTGGATTGGAATACCTTTGATAATGTCATTTTGTCTCACAGCTAAAGCCATTGTTTCAATTACAAGTAAAAAAAAGATAGGGGGAAATTGGGCACCCTTGGAATATGCCTCTTTCCATATTAATTACCTTAGTTAAAAATCCATTATTCATAACATAACTTTTCCTCTCGCAATAAATGGTTTTTACCCACTTAATAAATTTTGGATAACCATTATAGTTTACACACTACCATGACTACTCGATAGCAGAGAGGGACAAGGGTGTGGTTGGACTTGAAACTTAGAGGGTTTTATGTCGAATCAAGTGTGGGCGAGCCCGACCGCCCGTGTTTTGTATAAAGAATTACAATTCAGACAATAAAAATCAAATTTCAGTCTTTTTCGCCCTGCCCCATGGCCCTGGGAAGCGGGGGTGCTGGGGGTGAAGCACCCCAAAATGTGGGGGTGCTGCATGTGTTATTTTCCATAGGCAACACCTCCTGGAAATCTAGTGGTAAGTTGATGAATGACAGAAATGTAATGAAAATGAACGACGTTTTGTAGACCCCACCCCCTTAAGAATTTTCCGACACAGTACTTAAAATAGTGTTTAAATTCACCCTTTTTCAAATCGGAATATCAAATACTTTCTGCTCGTGCTTCGCGCTCGCATTATTGATTTTTATAATAAAAACAAAGTATTTACAACGCCCAGATACTAAAGGGCTAACTCTAAACACGCGCACGCATGTTTATTCAGATACGCAGCTTGTTTTGGGGCTACTCCGGGCTGAAAATATTTATATCAAATACAATTTTATGAAAATCTGATAACAAATAGTTAAGTTATTTAATTCTAAAGTTTAGCAATAGTTTATGAAAATGGTGATATGCATGTCGTCATGAATATTAAATAGGTGGGTTCACATGTGCGGAAATCTCTTCCCAAAGGTAGAGGGACCAGGGCCTGCATGGAAAATTTGACAAGCATAAAAAAAAGAAAAAAAAGTTTTTCACCCAAAATGTAAGGTCATTTAGTCCAAAAGCTATTATTTCGATTGTGAAGTGATGTATTTTTCTCCATGAAAGACCAAAAATAGTAGGGGGGCATTTGATATTGTGTCCCCCTACTATTTTTGGTAGGGGGACACGTCCCCCTGTCCCCTCTGGGATTTCCGCCCTTGCGGGTTGAAGATATCACATCCCCACTATCCTGTTTCTTGTGTTATTACATGGAATCAAAATTGTTTAATTTTTTCATACCAGTGTGAATGATATGTCTCCCTTATAATGAAATAAGTTGCAGCAAAGAATATCTAATAGACTAAATCAGTTGTCAATTCAACTGTTTTTTGGTTCTTGAAGGGAAAATATCAAATAAACCTAATTTTATATAATAAAATACAAAAGAACAATTGGGGATATGACATCATCAGTTTGCTCACTGAATATTAATGAAGACATGCTTAAAACTGTTTCACCGGAATAATGCTAATCTTTAAAATGCAATAACTTTGATATTCCTTGTCGGATTTTGATCAAATCTTTATTCTTATGTTCGCCTGATTTCTCTTTATCTGTTCAAACCATATTGCATTCAGTGTGGAGTTTCAGATCAGAATATCAAAAATTTTCTGCTCGCGCTTTGCGCTCACATTATTAATGTAAGAATATATCCAATTACCCATCATTTTCTTGATTTTCAAAACATGAATAGAATGTCCCAATTATAGGTCTGAAATCTCAATTTTGTTTCCGCTCGCTCTTTGCGCTCGCATCAATTGTATAGTTATATACCTATCCTGTTCATGATTAGAAAAGTGCTTAAGATGTCCTGTTTTTAGGTCTGAAATCTCATTTTTAATTCCGCTCGCGCTTCGCGCTCGCATCAATTGTATATTTATATACCTATCCTGTTCTTGATTAGAAAAGTGCTTAGAATGTCTCGTTTTTTGGTCTGAAATCTCAATTTTGTTTCCGCTCGCGCTTCGCGCTCGCATCTTATCCTGTTCATGATTGCAAAAAGTGCTTAGAATGTCCAGTATTTAGGTCGGAATGTCAATTTTTTCAGCTCGCGCTTCGCGCTCGCATTATTTGATTGGTGATATATGAATCGTCTTAATGAGTATAACTGCAAACATTCCTTATAACACTTCCCTTTCGATCAGACCAGAGCGTATATAAAAAATATCTGCTCGCACTGATCACGTTCGCAGTTATTATTTGTTACATACGCATCTTGTTCAGGACCACAAACATTGCTCAAAATATTCAATTTTTCAGGACAAAATACATAAATTTCCCCCCCAAAAAATAGCTCGCGTTTCGATCGCGCTCGACTTATCTCATTATATATCTATGTTCTTTTATAAGAAGAAAGCTAAGAAGTGACTGTCATATATATGTATATATATATATATATATGTGTGTGGGGGGAGGATTGGTTGGTGTGTGTGTGGTGCCCTTATAGGTGTGTGTGTGTGTGTAATTATGGAAAATTCAATTATTGTGTCCCCGCGCGGCCGGCGCCCCCCCACCTTTGAGGAGAGATTTCAGCACCCCCACTGAAAAAATCGTTCCCAGGTCCCTGTTATATAGGCCCTATAATCGATGAAAAGTCATGATCATCACCAGCATGACTATGGTCCAACCATGGTCCCAGCTAGCAAGCTGACGTTGGTTGGGCCATGCAATGCGGGGTGCCGATGTCGGCCACATTCGGCGAATATCGGATTCCATAGACCAATGAAAATTAGAATACTACGTATGTACGTAATAATACTGCGTACGTACGTAATAATTATCACGTACGTACGTAATAATACTGCGTACGTACGTGATAATACTGCGTACGTACGTAATAATGATCACGTACGTACGTAATAATACTGCGTACGTACGTAATAATACTGCGTACGTACGTAATAATTATCACGTACGTACGTAATAATTATCACGTACGTACGTAATAATTATCACGTACGTACGCAATAATACTGCGTACGTACGTAATAATTATCACGTACGTACGTAATAATACTACGTACGTACGTGATAATTTTTTTTTTTTGGTTGTCAAAAATGTCCGGTTTGGGGCTTCGTAGCATTATTTAATAAATAATGGCATTATTTAATAAATAATGGTTATTTGTATATAAATAATGATTATTTGTATATAATGGCAAACTGTAAAAATTGTTTATAAATAATGATTATTTATAAATAATGGGATATTGAAACAAAATTATTATTTATAAATAATGAAGTAGATATTTCATTATTTAACAAATAATCTTTATTTATATAATGGAAAACTCGAACATTAAATAATGATTATTTATAAATAATGAGAATAATGGTGCACTCGTAAAAAATTATTTATAAATAATGAAGTAGACGTTTTCATTATTTAACAAATAATCATTATTTATAAATAATGGAAAACTCAACAAATTATTTATAAATAATGAAAAACAAATAATCATTATTTATAAATAATGAAAAACAAATAATCATTATTTGTAAATAATGAAAAACAAATAATCATTATTTATAAATAATGAAAAACAAATAATCATTATTTATAAATAATGAAAAACAAATAATCATTATTTATAAATAATGAAAAACAAATAATCATTATTTATAAATAATGAAAAACAAATAATCATTATTTATAAATAATGAAAAACAAATAATCATTATTTATAAATAATGGAATGTCGAACTATTATTATTTACAAATAATGAAGTATTACTTGGAATTATATATAAATAATTAGAAATGATATTTTATATAATAGTAGTTATTTACAAATAAAATGTAAATTATATATAAATAATAGTTATTATTTAATAAATAATGATTATATAACAAATAATTGTTCTATATAATATTGGTACATTCGGCGCCTCATAGTTATATGAATTAACAAGTAGAAATTTATAATGGAGAACACAAGGACTTTAGCTGGAAAAAAATGATTTGAAGATATCTTATACCATGTTTACCTTTTTAAGTTATTTCCCCGGGGTCGTTTCCTTGCCCAAAACACCCCATAGAGCGCCATTGCGCCCTCCCTACCCACATACCGAGGCAGCGGCGTAACAGGGGTCGGTGGCCAGGGGGGGGGGGGGGGGGGGCAAGAGCCAAAAAATTTCCCGGTCATATCATGGAACAGGCAATGGCGTCATAAGGCAAAAATTTTGAGGGGGCGATATGGAGTATCGGACAAATATATATATATATATATATAAACGAGGGAGCGAGGCGAGCAAGAAATTTATTTTTTTACATTTTATTGCAAAAATCCAATTTTGTGAATGATTTTGCCATAATGTTAAAAAGATGATATCATATTCACCCTCCTCTCTTTCCTTTTTTCTCTCTTTTTTGTACGCCACGGTAAACATGATTTTTGTTATGATTGTGAGCATCAGTGCGAAGCTCTATATGTTCGAGGGGGCCGAGTATGGCGCTTCTGGCAAGAAGTAGCTTAATATAGGTCCCGAGCGAGCGAAGCGAGCGAGATAAAAAATCACCTTTTCATGAGAATCTAACATGAAGATAGATTTTAACGTGATATTCAGAAAAATATAATACACTTTCCTTTCTTTCCTCATTTTTTTTGTTTGGTTGTAGAACTTTTGGGGGCCATGGTCCAAACTCATCCATATAACAGTGCTTTATGGGTGGGGTCCAGGGCAGAGCCCCGGAACCTCTTGATATCAAAGCCATTTTAAACCCGTTACTGATGGCCACTTATTTTAATCAAATTGCGTGTATATTTATATAGCTTGAACACAACACATAAATTCAATGCAGTTGTGTATCGTAATCATCCAAATATTGTGAGGGGCACACCATAGCAAATGTGGGAAAATTTGTAAAAAGTCGCCAGCGAGGGAAGCGAGCCAGAAAAAAATGGCCTGTTAAAATGAAATTCTAATTATGTGATAGATTTTTACATCATTATAGCAAATATCATGTCATACTTTTTTTTCATTCATCTCATTTCGCTGCCTCCTTTATTTTCTTTTATTTCCCCTTGGCTGTGGAACCACCCCCCGGTACGCCAGTCCTTCAACGTAAAGCTTAATGCAGGAAGGGTCCATATAGGGGCCCGTTATAGAACCCATTAAAGGTTACAGATGAAGAGCCCCCACTGCACGGGGTCTTGACTCTTGGACAGAGCCTTTAGAGATTTAGCAAGTTTATGATAGACTTTCATACGACATTATGCTATATACCATCCATTTTTCTTCCCGCTCGTTATCTCAATCCTCGGCAGCCCGGTAGTGTACGTTATCTTGTCCCTATTCTTTATTTTCCAATTTAGATTTTGGCTAATTCCATTCTGCCTTTATTTCCCGCTTTTGTTTGCCTTTTTGTCATCTTCAATTTATTTCCCTGTCTTACTAATCATGCTAATGTATTTGTATATCGCGGCGAATTCTTCTTTCTCACTTGTTCTTTTTTCCTTCCTTTTCCCGTTATCTTTCCGTTTTCCTTTTTTTATGTTTTTTCTTAGTTTTCTTTTCCCTTTTCCTTTCCTCTTTCCTCTTTTTTCTTTCCTTTCCCTTTCCCTTTCTTCCCCCCTTTTTGTCTTTTCCCGTTTTTTTTAATTTTCCCGGTGAGCTCCGCCAGGGGGGGCAGCTTGCCCCCCCTGCGCCCCGCCTGTTACGCCACTGTACCGAGGACATCTTGATATCTGCTTTACACAGAGCTGTGGTTCACATGAAATGGCTTTGGCTTGATTTTTAGTTTTGTTAAGAATAGTGAGGATAAACAAGTATTAAATGAAATATGAAATGTGGTCCCACTGTACATGCTTTAAATGATACAAACTTAGTGAAAGAATGCTGAGGTGTCTGAAAAAAACTTTGCCTTCAGTTATATCCTCAGATCCAGCTGGCAAAAAAAGTAAATGTTGTGCTTACCTCGGGTTAAAATGTTAATTTCGGTGGCAAAGTTGTTACAAAATGTTGAAATGTATCTGTTTTTTTTCAATACGCTAAAAATACAAAAGAAATGCATGGAAAATGTACCACAAGGTCAGTTTGTTGGCGCCTTATTTTCCTCTGACACAGCGTGAAAATAAGCAGATCAGCGAGCTTTACAAAAATTGGCAGCGCTCAGTCAAGTGAACTATACTGTCAAAATGTTACTTTCATTTTATAATTGAGACCCAAACCTAAGAATGTATGTGAAAAAAATTATTCCCATATTCTACATTTTTCAATTCCCAGGGCTTTTCCAAAGTGTAAACTTTTTATTGATACGCACCGTACATATAAATCCTTCCCTTCTTTTGCGAGTTCCAAAGTTTGGTTTGAATAGCCACTAATGGTCCCTAGTTCAATTGTTGTAAGAGAACGATCACCACAATAATCTATCTTTTCACATTTCAATTTTCTGTTTTACGTGAAAAAATTGCCTTTTTTCCTCTAGTTGAAAAAAAAAGGTTGGACTTGCTCCAATTTTTTTTTAATATAGATTAACGACGGCAACATATATGTATGTTAATAAAATAAATGGAAATATGATTGACCGACGAGATAAATGGACGGAAATAGACACATAATTCGAAATATAGACTGGCTTGACTTGTTATTCAAACATCCTGACCTGTATTTCCTGGGTATTTTCTGCCCTGCCACACCAACAAACCGATTCCAGTCTAACTGTTCGGCCTTGGATCTGTTTCACTGTTATGTTATAACTTTGGGATTATTCTACAATGACATGAATGAATCCGAATCTAATCCGACTGATGATGGGGTCATTGAAAATAAATTGATCATGGATAAAGTTTCGATCGGTATGGAATCCGTTTCGCTGGTGTGACTATGGCATTAGCATGTTACGTTACAATGATACCAGCGAAACAGATCCCAAATCAGAGCAATAAATGCCCTTCGAAATAACGAAAAACGTTAACTGATCAATGGAGTTCATCTGTTAAGGTATCGATTACAATCCGTGCAACCCACAGGCCTCGAGGCTTTTAGATTGCTTTATTCTAACTATTTCCGATAATAACGAATTTTAGGCCGACTAAACCTTGTCACACCCCTTTATCCCTTGATAGTCAATCACAAGTGAGAATAATTTTACGCTTTCCTCCCTTCCGTTTTCCTTGTCTGTATATGATTCTGCCTTCCGATCATCTTGGCCAATAATTTGAAAAGTCACACGAAGCGCTACTTCAAGATTGCCAAGAATAACGCCATAGGGGCTACGGTCACACAATTGAAACCAATTATGCCACTGGAAATAACGTAACAGTTTTTCACAGTCTTTGGTAGGTTTCGGTGGTGTGAACATCATGTTTAAGATTCATACGATCGGGGTGAAAAAGAAGACTTGACTTACTCCAGTAGCCTGTATCCATGGTATCCCGCGTATCGAACCACTTCGCGCCAGTTTTAGGACAGAACCAATACGTTAAATTCGTTTGCTGGAAGCACCCAAGCCAGATATCCCTCCTGTTATCGCCGTATGCATGACGGATGAAATCATTTTCCTCGCTTGATTCGATCACCAACATGGTTGCGCTGTAATTATTCTTACAATTATCGGAATGCCATTTCCAATTTTCATCCATCGAAACGTACATGTAGCACTTGCGGCCAAAGATGTCCCAGCCTTGCTGACACTGAGTGTTGGTGTGAGAACCTTAAAGAAGAAGCGAATTACAATAATATAATCATTGATTTAACGCTGATGTGTCTAGGAATTTCCCCGGCATTGTAATCGTCTAAAGAGACACAGAGAATAAAAACCTAACGATATCCCTTCAAAAAACCAATATCCCCATTTTTTCTCGAACTTCGTCTCGAAGAGGCCCACCATAGTACTGTCCATATTTGACCGAATTCCTGGAATACTGACACTGTAGCTTCTAGTAAAAGTTGTCAACATGATACTTGCTTTAGAATGCAAGCTTATGATGTAAATTGGTGAATAATCCCCCCAAATCCCCCCAAAAAGAAATCCTAGGAACCATCATCCCTCTTAGACATTCAAATCTTTAACTTCGAAGGCACAAACGTGCTTTGTTGAATCTTATCTTCATGATACAGTTTTTGGCGAAACCGACCCAAAATCGAGAAAACCTTCGTGACAGACCATTGGTCGGTTTCGCTGTTGTGGCTTGAAATGTGACTTACATTCTGTATATGGTAAGGAGGTTGTCGGAGCTGTTGTTGTATCTTCCACTCCTAAGACCTCAGTGGTAGGCTTATCAGTTGTCATAGATTCCGTTGCCATAGCAGAACTTCCAGGAATATATGTCGTGTGTGCGGCTTGAAACAGATCATTAGTTTGAAAATAACAAATGTAATTATTATGCACACTTTTATTTGCTTTAGATATCTTTTTCTAATTTGTTAAGCCTGCTAATTTTAGTCAAATGTCAGGGCACAGCATTATTCCGAGTATATTCAATCTACATTGTGGAGATTAATGTTTTCCCCGCTTTTGCAAGGATCGCTGCTTTTGCAAGGGACCCTCTTTTACCAGAGGGCTATTCAAGGCTTACTAAATGAACCCTGATAATCAGAGACCTATCATATTATTATTGCTATTAAATTGTATGGACTTTCATGTTAGGCTTTTCACGCATCAGCTAAAAGTGCGGCCAAAGATGTCACTGCCTTGCTGACACTTACTGTTGGTGTAAGAACCTTAAAGAAGAAGCGAATTACAATATTGTGTCTAGGAATTTCCTCGGCATTGTAATCGTAGAAAGAGGAAAAAAACCTAACGATATACCTTCAAAAGACCAATACCCCCATTTTTTTTCTTGAACTTTGTCTCGAAGTAGGCCCACCACATTATTGCCCATATTTGACCGAATTCCTGGAATACTGACCCTGTAGCTTCTTGTAAAGGTGGTCAACATGATACTTGTTTTAGAATGCAAGCTTATGATGTTGATTGGCGAATAACCCCTCCCAAATCCCCCCAAAAGAAATAGTAGGAACCATCATCCCTCTTAAACATTCAAATCTTTAACTTCGAAGGCACAAACGTGCCTTGTTGAATCTTTTCTTCATGATACAGTTTTTGGCGAAACCGACCAAAAATCGATAAAACCTTCATGACAGACCGTTGGTCGGTTTGGAGTCGGTTTCGTTGGTGTGGCTTAAACAATAAGTGACTTACATTCTGTATATGGTAAGGAGGTTGTCGGAGCTGCTGTGGTATCTTCCACTCCTAAAACCTCAGTGGTATTAGGCTTATCAGTTGTCGTAGATTCCGTTGCCATAGCAGAACTTCCAGGAATATATGTCGTATGAGCAGCTTGAAAAAGATCATTAGTTGAAAATAACAAATGTCAGTTAACATAATTCCATGCACATTATTATTTGCATTAGATAACTTTTCTAATTTCTTAAGCCTCCTAATTTTAGTCAAATGTCAGGGGACAGCATTATTCCGAGTATTTTCAATCTGCATTGTGGAGATTAATGTTTTCCTCTCTTTTGCAAGGATCGCTGCTTTTGCAAAGGACCCTCCTTTACCAGAGGGCTATTCAAGACTTACAAATAAGCCCTGATAATCAGATGCCACCAGTATTCTATCATTAAATTATTATTACTATTACGTTGTGAGGACTCTCATTTCACGCATGAGCTAAACATCACAAATCAATCATTCAAATTCAACCCTCAAAACAATGAATTTTATCAACGTATACTGTATATTCTGACATTGCCGCATATTTACCAAGACTGCAAATTCCATGAGAGCATGTTTAAAAAAAATACCATAATCATGCCTGGTTATAATGCCATGTATTCACCTATGATTATGAAGTGGTGAGAAATTGATAACCTCCAACCTTGAGTTGGCGAATAATTTTGGAGGGGTTAATTTTTATAATTGAAACAAATTTGATATCCGTTCGGATATAAAATTTGTTTCAATTATAAAGATTAACCCCTCCAAAATCCGTAACATCATATAGCTCCACCCTCACAAATAAAAATTTCATTCACAACATTATGATATAAATGTAATAGGAACGAAACTTAATGTCTGACATCGAATTTTCAGATATCATATTTATCATATTTACCAAGTTTTCAAAACCATGGAAAATCTTTTACAGCCATTTGTCGATATACCCACCTGTTACAGTGTTACCAGTAACTTCAGTGACTTCATGGTTAACGCAATCGAAGCTATCCTCAGTCTCAACACATGAACTAGAATGAGGGCACGGATTTGGCATACAATCTGCAAAAAAATTTAGTTCATCTTCATGAAAATTGTGAACTAAGTTATTTTTATCTTATACGTAGGCTTAAATATATCGGGGACTAACGTAGCCAGCAGGGCCGGTGTATTGGTGGTAAAAGAGGAACGTCTTCACACACAGGCGCAACATATTTTCCCTCGCGCAAATACACACGACACAATCTTATTTATTTGAGGACGTGTGTTTCCGTCTCATGCACCCCAAAAATATAACTTTATTAATCCACTACCAAGACTTATTTCCGGCAAATATTAGCATGCTTTCCTGAAACCAGGGATGATTCATATCACTCTGCATACATAACTACAGTTAAATTTGCCGAACGGGAATTTATTTTTCTAACTAATGCGTTAAACTAGATGAAACGGTTAAAATGTGAATTTATTGGCATTATTATCTGGACGGGGGACGTTCCCGGTTGATGGATAAAATGTATTTTTCATAGAAGTAGGTCATTACAAACTTGTACACACGTGCAACAAAAAAGTGTAACCAGGCTAAACACACAAAGGCACGCACACACACATTATTATCCCTATACCCTAAACACAACCCTCATCCCACCGGGCAACCTCACCCACATCCTCCGTCGATTCCCCTCTCAGACGCACACCCCCACGTACACCCTTGCATATACACCCCCACACAAACGTACACGCACATACATACACACCCACACACGCCCCTCTCATGATCCTACACCACAGCGAAATTGTACTATTCCATTGCAGTGCAATAATTTTGCTGAAAACCATTATTTTCGTGGATGGTTTAAATGTCTCAGTAAGTACCTGGAAAGCGGCATACAAATATCCTCGGCTCGCCCGCATTGCTTGCTCGCCCTGGACAGGAAGTGATAGACGCCGATCTCTGGATCAATTTCAGAATAGTTTGGACTGATTGGCCGTCGGATGTCTGTTTAACGGGACAGAGATTCATATTGACATCACCTTCATCTACGCGTTGAAGTTTCCCTTCTCTGTAAAGGTTGATTGGTTTCGAACAGGTCTGATGTTTCGAACTGAGTGACGGTGGTATCATCGTAACTATGTTTTAATGGGATAAGAAAAGAAACTAGGATAATTTGTTTTTCATAGTTTAAGGCGTATAGCTATGCTCCGGCAACGGTGGGCATGTTGATTTTTCCAGGATTCCGACCCCCTATAAAAAAAATGGATGAAGGACAGGTGTTAATTGAATTTCTCTTTGCGATGAATTTCATTAGGCCTACACATCTTGTATGATTTTATGCCACTGACACATGGATTCAGTCATTTCAGTTATGTCTTACTTTTGCACAAATCGACTTTTATATCACAGGAAGTATAAACATCTTGAATTATCCTTACGATTCGTAAACATCCCACTAAAAATGACATTGCATTATTTGGGAGAAGATAGTCTTTCAGCAACACTATTGTTTTGTTTCCCGTTGCTTTCCCGAACCATGGACATATAAGACATGTGTAAGAAGTGGATGATAAACGCGAGCCTTATTTTGATGCAATAATAGTCGTCGTTTCCTTGTTGTGAGCATCTTTAATGAGACCATACAGGTGTTTGGCAATACCGACTACCGAAGCATGTTTTATTATTAACAAAGGAACATTTTCACAGTCTTGACGTTTTTTCCCGAAATTGGCTGATATCTTGTATCAGAGTATGCCTTTCAATCAATATATACTTCAGATCTGGAGCAGCAAAATAGAGAAACAGACGACTTGTTATTATCAAACTACAAGCTTCTGCACACACATGATGATAGTCATGTAGACATTTTTCATACCGGGAAAAGTTGTTAAGTACAAGGTTTTTTTGTTGATTTGTGTTCTAGATGGGTATTGAAGTAAATTCAGCTTGGTTGCCACCTTGGCAACCTTGAGCATTTTTTAATTAGCCTAATTAACAAACGATATGTAATATGCTACTTCTATTATCCCAGAAAAATTGAGAACATAAATAATATCATTTTTCTAAGAGGTCCTGTGACGAGCAAGATTCATAGCAATAATTAACATATTTAAGTTATGCAATTATCGTAATCAGCCTAATTAGCATAAGTGTAATATATACGTATTTGTGGATGTCTATCCAGAAAATGCCGAATACGTAGAAAATGCAACCCTTTTATGGTTTCTATAGCGAGGAATTCATTTATGACATTATTTATCAATTTTGACCAATGTAATTAGCATAATTAGCATAATGTGCTAATTAACATACATATGTGCAATATATATATATATTCCTTTGTCATTCAATATTGAGAACAACTGAAAACATAAATAATACAGCTATCTTATGGTTTTCTATGAGGAATTCTTTTGTGACATTATTTTTCCCTTTTTACCAATGTAATTGTTGTATTTAGCATAATTAGCATAATGCGCTAATTAATATATATGTGCAATATATATATTCCTTTGTCATTCTTTATTGAGAACAACTAAAAACATAAATAATACAATTATCTTATGGTTTTCTATGAGGTGGAATTCTTTTGTGACATTATTTTTCCCTTTTAAGCAATGTTATTGGTGTAATTGTCGTAATTATCATAATGCGCTAATTCACATATATTTGCAATAAATATATTCCTTTTTCATTATACATTGAGAATGCACGAATACATCTTATGGTTTTCTTTGATGAGGGATTCTTTTGTGACATTACTTTTTTCCTTTAAACCAATGTTTATATTGTTGTAATTAGCATTTTGCGCTAATTAACATATATTTGCATTAAATAGATTTCTTTGTCAAAGTACTGTCTACATCGGCCTGAAAACATTTGTAATATAGCTCTTCTAATGTTTTCTATGTTGATGAATTCATTTATGACAGTAATTTTTTCCATTTTAACCAATGTCAATGCCTTAATTAGAATAACTAGCCCAATGCACTCATTAACATCTATGTGCAATATATTAAGTATATATTCCTATATTAGTTTATATCGAGTGCCTGAAAACATGAAAAATACGGCTATCCTATGGTTAGTAATAATTAAAATATAGGTGCAATACATATATTTTGTTGTCACTGTAGTTATTTTCTCGCCTGCATAGCAGAGCGAGACTATAGGCGCCGCTTTTTGTCAACATTCAAATCTTATAAACCAAGGTTAAGTTTTTGCAATGTCATCATACCTTAGAAAGTATATTAACCTAGTTCATGAAACTGGGACATAAAGGTAATCAAGTATTACTGAACATCCTGCCTTAGTTTCAGGTCACATGATTAAGTTCAAAGGTCATTTAGGGCCAATGAACTAAGACCTTGTTGGGGGAATCAATATCGAAATCTTAACCAAGGTTAAGTTTTTGGAATGTCGTCATAACTTAGAAAGTGTGTGGACCTAGTACACGAAACTTAAACATTTCAGGTCACATGACCATGGTCAAAGGTCACTTAGCGTCAATGAACTTTGGCCATGTTAGGGGTATTTGTGGAATTGTCATCATAACTTTAAAGGTTTATGGATCTACATGTATGTACTTCATGAAACTTGAATATAAGTGCAACCATGTAGGCCTATCCTAAATATCCTGTGCGCATGTCAGGTCACATGACCGAGATCAAAGGTAATGTAAAGTCAATGAACTTTGGCCATGTTTAGGGTATTTTTATAACTTGGCATCATAACTTAGACAGTTAATATGGATCTAGTTCATGAAACATTTAGGGTTATCAAGTATGAAAGATTGTTTTGCACACGTGTAAGGTCACATGATCATGGTCAAAGGCCATTTTGGATAAATGGACATCGTATGAATGTTTCCTTATGTGAATATTTTATGCAATAGCTGTTTTCAAAGTAAAAACTGCTGCTATATCAAATCGCGTAATGCAGGCGAGACTGCCAGAGGCGTTCCACTTTAGCTCAATATGCTAATTAAGCTAATTAAAACATTAAAATTGTTAAAGGTCAAGTCCACCCCAGAAAATGTTGATTTTAATAAATAGAGAAAAATCTAACAAGCACAACACTGAAAACTTCATCAAAATTGAATGTAAAATAAGAAAGTTATGACATTTTAAAGTTTCACATATTTTTCTCTAAACAGTTATATGCACAACTCAGTGATATGCAAATGCGAGAATCTTATGATGTCCATCACTCACTATTTCTTTTCTTTTTTATTGTTTGAATTATACAATATTTCAATTTATACAGAATTGACAATAATGTAGAACTTGACTGAACTACATAATGTTAAACAATGTTAATTCCACAAGTTCAGGGAGGAATAAAGCTCGATTTCAAATGACATGGGTGAGAAAATCAGAATATTTCATATTTCAGATAATAAAATACAAAAGAAATAGTGAGTGCGTGATGTCATCAGTCCCCTCATTTGCATACTGGCCGGGATGTGCATATAACTGTTGTGTGAAAATAAGCGAAACTTTAAAATGTCATAACTTTCTTATATTACATCCGATTTTGATGAAATTTTCAGTGTTACGATTGTTGGATTTTCCTCTTTTTATTCAAATTAACTTTTTGTTCGGGTGGACTTGTCCTTTAAAAGTGAAATATAATATCATAAATGAATTCCTCGTCATAGAAAACTATGAAATAGCTGTATTATTCATGTTTTCGGGCATTTTTTTTATATAAAATGACGAAGGAATAAACATTTATATGTAATTATATTGCTCATATTATATTAATTAGCGCAGTATACTAATTTCGCTAATTATACAATAACATTTATTAGGGGGTAAATAATGTCACAAAAGAATTCCTCATCATAGAAAACCATAAGATAGCTGTATTATTTATGTTTTCAGTTGTTCTCAATTTAGAATGACAAATGAATATATATATATATATTGCACATATCGTCGGAGGTCATCCGAACCGTCGTATCAGTCAATTTTGGTCAAAAAAAAAAAAAAAAAAAAAAAAAAAAAATTTTTTTTGCAGAAAATTGAAGTACAAGTCCTACTCTATTCATAACTAAATTTCTAGGCAGCAATTTATTTTATTTTCTCAGATATGAGAGGATTTTCACGGCGATGCCATACATTTTTAAAATAAAATGCGAAAATCCCATTGGAAACGTGAACCGTAACAGAGCGATACGACGTTTTGACTGACCGCGATATCAATGCGCGCGGTCAGCCAAACTGTCGTATCGGCCACATGCACTGTATTGACTTTGCACGTGAAAGGCGATACGACGTTTTGACTGACCGCGCGCATTGAAATCGCGGTCAGGGTTGTTGAATTCCCTATGGCGTTTTTGTACGGGGGAAATCTAAACCGCTCAAACCGAAATTACAAGCATGTAGCTCTTTTGCGATATTTTCTCTGATCTTTGCTTTTGTGTAAAAATGAGGATACCATTGTCAAGTAATTGTCTTGGTCTTTCCAACCATGTATTTTTCGAGCAATGAATATGTTTTACGGCTGGGGAACTAGATGTGAAATTTATAGTAAACTTTGAAGTCGATTTTCTCTGAAATGGGTTTGCACCGTCGTATGTGTGATACGACGGTTCGGAAGACCGCCGACGATATGTGTGTTAATTAGCACATTATGCTAATTATGCTAATTACGACAATAACATTGGTAAAAAGGGAAACATAATGTCATAAATGAATTCCTCGCCATAAAAAACCATAGGATAGCTGTACTAATCATGTTTTCGGGCATTCTCGATATGAAATGACAAAGAAATATGTATTTTTATATGTATTACACACATATCTATATGTTAATTAGTGCATGATGCTAATTACGGCGATTACATTGGTTAAAATTGAAAAATAATGTCATAAATGAATTCCTCGCTATAGAAAACCATAGGAAGGTTGCATTATCTACGTATTTGGGCATTTTCTGGATAGACATCCACAAATACGTATATATTACACTTATGCTAATTAGCTCATTATGCTAATTAGGCTGATTACGATAATTGCATAACTTAAATATTTAAAATATTGTTGTGTATCGATTTATCGTCACAGGACCTCATAGAAAAATGATATTATTTATGTTTTAGTCTTTCTGGTTTAAGAGAAGAAGCATATTACATATCGTACATATGCTAATTAGGCTAATTAAACAAAATGCTCAAGGTTGCCAAGGTAGCAACCAAGCTGAATTTACTTCAATACCCCTCTAGAACACAAATCAACAAAAACACCTTGTACTTAACAACTTTTCCAGGTCTTGTACATGGCCTATGAGACCGTCTACTGGACTATGAGCTAAAAGGGAGGAGAGAGACACGGCCTCTTCATGCTATTTGCCATGTATTTCTGGAATATTATGAAAAAACCTCTTGGAAAAATGGGATTAAAGCAATCAATCAGGATTATTCTCTACCTTGAAATATGCATTGTCCAATTATTTATTTATTCTTTTTGATATAACTTATCTTGTTTGTATAATAAACCTTGATTGTTCTTTAACTTCAAACTTTGTAGGGCTATACGACCGGACCAACTCCAAATCGGGGAAAATGTGGATGACCCCCCCCCTCCCACCATGCCTACGCTCATAAGCTAGATTCCACACTTTTTGTTTATTTGTGGAATCGACACTCACAAATAATTTCAGTTTTACCCAGTTCCTATCTTCTTAATCTTATGATGCATAATTGATAGATTTCTCACTTCCGCCAACATTTCATTTAATTCAATTTCATGAAATTCGTTTACGCACACACAGTTCGTGACTTTTGTTCGTTGTTAACATGATCAACGAACCTTGCGTAGGTTGGTGTTAATTCTTTCGTGCGTGTGTGGGTGGGTAATGGTGTGTATATGTGTGTGAGGGTTTGTGAGCGGGCAGGGGTAGTATTTACTATAACGGTGATATGTTGATTTTGGTGCACGTGCGTCAGTGTATCTTTGTGCCTGGTCGAGAGAGAAAGAGAAAGAGGGAGGGAGAGAGAGAGGAGGGTAAGTAGTACTTTCTTATAAGATGCTCATACAACATGATGGATTTTCATATCTTATATTTAGTAGTATTGAAAACTATTCAAAAATAAACAGGAAGGATACTCCATAATATTTTTTTTTCTTGTCAACGCGACAACAAAAAGCGATTACATCCATTACATTTATGAATACACAGAGAAGAAAAATAATAAAATAATAAGTACCCATAAAATAAAACAACCTTTCAAGCGAATTAGGCGCCTAGCCCTTGCCCGCCAGAAGACTTGAAGGCGCCATCATTAAATGATTCCAGTTAGCGCTACGAGGCTTCCAGCAGGCTCTGAGCCAAATTATTTGCACCCCACAGGCGTAAAGCACAAATATATCAAAACACACACACACACCCACCCTTACACACACCCACAACAATATCTATGAAATTCCTCAACATTTCAGATTACATTGCAACTCATCGTCAATCCTTTCCTATTTGAGTCATCATTATTGCTATTAAGCTTTATACCAAAAACACATGTACTTTCTCTCATCATGCTCATGTTAATATAATAGACAGATGTGGGATTTAGACAAGATAGACAAGATATTTGTATCGTTGATTTCAATAGTTCCTACCCATGAAGAAATGCCTTTTTTTTTTAGAAACTTTGAAATATATTAACTGGCTTTTTCCCAATGTAACATTTTGAAACTCCAAGGGATTTGTGAAAACTAAAAATCAAGTGATTTATCTTCAGAAACAAGTATTTGCACAACAAAGCCAAAGGCAGAATGAAAGTGAGAGAACCAATTTGGTCACCAACTCACTATTTCTTTTGCATTTCATTATATGAAATATGACGTGCTTAGATTGTTTCCCTTTTCAAAAGAAAAAAAAAGGACATGGTTCATTCCACCGTAAACAAGTAGAATGGTCATTAGTGTAACGTAATGTTATATGTGGGCAAAAAATTATTTTTTTCGAAACTGGTGGATTCTATGGCGATCGATTTTGACTGCTGAAAACAAATCCGACAAACATTTTGACCTGTGATGTAGTTCTGTATTTGTTATTATATTGGACAATGGCATTTTTGCCCTATTTTCACATCAAACGGCATAAAAGGGTGTTATCTTCAAGGGTGCTGAGTTCTAATATTATCATATCTATGGAATTAGAAGTATTATCATGGTGATGTATTAAAAAAAATCAAGATTTTTAAGGAAAAATTAATTTGCAGAAAAAACACAATTTGAGCCTATATAGCATGAATGAGAATGGTGACCCTTATTTACTGTTATGAATTACAGTTATGCACAAGACATCAATGATTTGTCTATATGCAAGCCAGCTACATTATCATCTGATATTGTATTAATGCAATATATTTTCACTTTCTCCTTTTTGAAAGCCAAGTAGTAATATAAATGCCTTATGAAAGTTATGTTTGAACAGAACACATGCATATACAGTACTTACAGAGTTTTTAATTTTAACATAGACTCAATGCATGTGCATTTAACATATCTTGAGAAAAATATTTTTGTTACAGATGTCACTCTGTATTTATATCTCTGTCCTCAGAAGGGGCATCATCCCACCCCCTCCCGAGGGGAGTGTTTCATCAACATTTTCATCCGACAAGTTGTCAGGTCTGACAGTTATCCTTGAGAATGGTTGGCTGTTACCATAGTAACTCTTGGATAAACAGTACTTGTCGGATAAAACCGTCTGACAAGTCCTTTAAAAAAAATGCTCCCCTGGATGGCAGAAAATATTAATAATTCAGTACCAACGTTTGAAAGGGTTCCTAGCCAAAGAATTCAGTACTTGCTTATTAATTTCTGTTACGGCATGATTAATCAAAATTTTCATCAATTTAGTAACTGGCATGTATATATTAACACGGTCTCTATATATTCATTCAGAATGAATGCTTCTCGTGCTGTTTTTACAATAAACACAATGAAGTCTTGTCATATTTCCCATGATAATGATGGAACTGCTGGGCATCAAAATAGAAATGGGTGATCACGATCCTGTATACAAAACAAGAATAGGAATGAAGATTTTCCTTTATCGTACATTATTTTGTTGAGTTTAGGAAGATATAGATATAATGTATGCAGGCTCAGATATACGTAAGAGAAAGACATGCTGCTTTAAAAAAAAACAATATTGAAGCAGTAGAGAGGCAGATGCCCAAGACTGACTACTTCAGAAAATCAGACAATGATCATGACAATGTCACAACGCTCCTCCGTGTATTATAGCTTTTGGTACGAGTCGTAATTTATGAAAGCCAGACTACACTATTAAAGTTACCGATTGATCCCTTTCCAGGAACATTTGCTTGTAAGTAGTGAATTTGAAAGCCAGGAGATATGGGATCTAGAAATGATTGACTCACTGTTCTGAAGAGGAGAATGCATTTTGATTACCGGTATATAGAATCAGACTTTCTTGCAACTCTACTGTTGAACATGTATCAACGAAATAGCACGTACAAGAAGGAGGAAAATCTTTAAGTATCTGATCATATGGCCCACTGACTAAAAGTATAAATATTGGCAATTCTCTCTAAAAAAAATAAAAGGCTCCTGGATGAAATTGTTAATGTTTTGCCCACGATACATGTAGCTCCATTATATTATTAAGATAAGGAATGTGAAAGCTGCTGATGAAATTCTGTTTAAAGTTGAAAAAAATCTGTGAAAACCCTGAAAGGTTCACCAAGAAACACACCTATTTTAAGAGATAGTATCACTGATGACATCAGCGCCTTGCTACCAAATGTAGTGTAAATAATGCGTATCAAATCATGAGTAAGCCTTCAAATAGAATGCATGACAAAACGGAAATTTTATGAAAACCCTTAAGTATTTTAACAAAATTAATGAAAATGTAAATTGTTTTCCCTAAATTTTGACAACATCTTCTGATATTTGTGTATTTATTCATTTTTTTTTATAACGTGGAGCTACTCTCCGAAGCACTGAAAATATCCTATACATGCAGCGATTTAAGTAATAGTTTCAAGACCTGTATGCGTCTGAAATCCTGGATAGAAATATAATTTTTTTTTGGGGGGGAGGGGGGGGGTAATATTTGGCCCAAAAAATCCAGTTAAATGCAGATTCTTTCAATTGAGAGAGTACAACTGGAATATTTGTATTTGTCTACCAAATTGCCAGAAAAGACATGATTAGACAAATTACAAGCCGTAGTTGCATGAATATTTGCAGTCGATTTTCAGTCATTTTTACCAAAAATTGTGATTCTTCACAAAAAAAAGACAGTACTAATGACCAAACATGTCTGTTCTTATCTGTTGTTGGATTCAACAGCCATGAAATCATATATTTAGACAATTATTTAACAAAAATTACCCCAAATGCTGTTTTTCAGCCAAAAGCATCATTTTAAATGACCTAACTTATTTGATTCATGTATTTTTGTGCTCAGTGACCATGAAAACATATAGTTGGATACATTGCAAGCCTTATTTGTATAGATATTCAAGGATTTACACGTGAAAACACTGATTTGGGAGGAATTTGGGGGCCATTTTAAAAAATCGCTCGGAACCAATATCTGACGTATTCTAAAACAAAAATACTTATTAGATTTGTGTTTAGCAGCCAAAATGGCAACAGAATCCACTTGTTTTAAATTGAATTTCCAAAAAAAGATTTAATTTGCCCACCCCTAATATTGTGAATAAATCAGTATATTCTCTAGCGTAAAAAAATGTAAAATATATTTCACTTTTTTTATCTTTAAATACTAAAGTGAGTGGGTGACATCTTAGACTCTTTAATTGCATATAAAACCAAGATATGAATTTTTAAAGGGAAAATGTAGAATTTTTAATTTTTTCCTATTTAATGAATTTTTCAGTTTTATTTGCTTATTTGATATTTCTATTCAAGTTTACTAGCTGTTGAATTGGACTCGATCATTAATATTTTGTTCAATTTTATGTTGATTGCTGTTTCGTCATCCTATACCTGTACATGCTGTATACGGACTTATCAAAATTTTAAAACCGTGATACTAGAGTCAATTTAAGTTAGCAACATGATACGAGATATGTCAATATTCACATAAGAATAGAAGAACATAGCTGAGCATATTTACCAACTACCATGATGGCCAATGAAATCCCAAGTCGACTCATTTTCGGTTGAACCTGTAATTTATTAAAAAGGAAAAAAATACAGACAGATATTTATTTACACATTGTAGATAGTTCCATCATGGCCTTGGAAAGTGGATATGCTGGATGGGCTGCTACTAAGATTTGAGAGGCAATAACCCCTTTTTTTGTATTTCATTTGCTTTTCTGACGACAACCCACAGAGCAAATTCCCCAGCACTATTTGAAAGTCGTTCCCAGTGCCCTGGATATTTCAGTCACTAACTATGAAATACAGTGTAATAGGTTTCATTGACACGCATTGGAATTGCGATAAGTTATCGAAATCCTCTGATTCGGCTGAGCATCATTAATGAAATCATCGACAGAAGTTTCACGAAAAGACCCCTTTTCTTTATATTTTTGTTTGTTTGTTTGTCAAAGTTGCAACTTTCTACTCGGTTGCGGGTCAAAAAATTATATCTTAAATTATCATCATTGAAACTGTAATTTCATGAAATTCCATAATTTCGTCTTGATTATATTTATCCTAACGTTATCATAAACATTATCATTATTTTTCATCGTGATTTGTTTATTGTAATATAGATATGTAAATAAATTCCCTCGTAAGAGGTTCAAAGAAAAACAAATAAATTATTATTATTCGTTACCATACACAAGAATTCGTTATCATCTTTCACTTCTATTTTCATGCCATACAATTTATCATACAGGCGTCCCACAACAAACGAAACCGAGATTTATCGATGGTTTATCATAACTTAATCACAAGTACAATAGACAAGTGACCTACCATTGTAAAGCTTAGAATCTCCTCTTTCATCTGAAATTAGATTATTTCTCATTCACGCATTAGTGAGCAAAAACAATTTGAAGAAAGGATACCAAAAACTAATTTGGCGGGGAGTATCTGAATTTCAAAAAGAAAATCACATTCCTAAAAAGTTCAATATCTGCTCTTTTATTTGATACCTTAATCACTGAAAATGGTCAAGAATTAAAAAACGTTCTGTTCCCTCGAAACAATGCTTGTATTTCCATAATTTCATTAAATAAAGGTGCTTTCACCGGTTACCCACAGAAGCTATCGCACGGTTAACAAAAGACTTAATGCATGGCTGATCGTCAACAAAACGGAATGTCGAGTGACTCGGAACGCTAGTTTGTAAAACCTCTTCATTTTATTAAATTATTGAAATTCAAGCTTTATTTCAAATAAGCAGAACTTTGTTATTTCTTGACCATTTTATGTAATTGAGGTATCAAATTAAAGAGGAGATATTGAATTATTCCAAAATGTGGTTTTCTTTTTGAAACCCAGGTACAGCCTGCCAAGTGACTTTTTGATATCCCCTCTTCAAATTGTATTTGCTCACTTATGCGTGAATGAAAAATAATTTAAGTAATTTTAGATGAAAGAGGAGATTCTAAGCTTTACAATGGTAGGTCACTTGTCCATTATATTTGTGATTAAGTTATAATAAATCATCGATAAATCTCGGTTTCGTTTTTTTCTGGGACGCACTGTATAATGGTGCATACAACACAAGTGGTGATTATATTTTGATGATGATGACTATCCTCACTAGTTAAATTGTGGCATTTCATCATGGACACAAATTGGGAACTCATTATGTTATCAGGGGTGGTGATACGGGGGGGGGGGGGGGCTGGGAAAGGGTGCGACCATTGCCTATGGTTTTCTTTTGCCTGAGTTTTTCAAGTAGTGAAAAAAATGGTGGAAAGAAAACAAATTATATTAACATCATCATGGACACAAATTGGGAACTCATTATGTTATCAGGGGTGGTGATACGGGGGGGGGGGGGGGCTGGGAAAGGGTGCGACCATTGCCTATGGTTTTCTTTTGCCTGAGTTTTTCAAGTAGTGAAAAAAAAATGGTTGAAAGAAAACAAAATATATTAACAGAGGAGTAAAAGCTCTCTAAATCACCACTTTAATTCTTTAAAGGAGAATGAAACTCTTGGAGCAAGTTAGCTTTTGTGAAAGCAGAAAAATCAAAGAACAAGATCAACAAAACTTTGAGAAAAATAGGACTAGCAATAAAAGAGTTATGAGCATTTGAATGTCGAGATCACTAATGCTATGGAGATCCTCCCATTGGCAATGCGACCAAGATCTGTGATGTCACACACGTACAACTCTCCCATTTGGACACTGAAAATATACCCCAAAACATATCTTTTTGCTCATTCTAATCATATGACAAACGATTCATCAATGATATAATGTTGTGAAACCTCTGTACTTGTCCTCTCATAAAGACAACACCTCACCTTGTGATAGACTCTATAAAAGTGAGAATATAAGTGAAATAAGTACTAAAGTAATGAGGGAGTTGTACGTGTGTGATATCACAGATCTTGGTCGCATTGCCGTTGGGAGGATCTACATGGCACTAGTGATCTCAATATTCGAATGCTCATAACTTTCTTATTATTCATTCAATCTTCCTCAAACTTTCAACAATATGTTTCTTTGATTTTTCTCTTTGATATGGATTCAGCTGGTTTCATGGGTTTCATTCTCCTTTAAGTAATGAAAAGGTCCGTGTTGCCCCCTCCTTTCCCTATCGAAATACCCTGGTGCCTATGGTATGTCTTAAGCTAATAATGAGACAAGCAGCACACTGAGGGATGATAGGGAACAATGATATATTATTTATATACAAATTCATGAAAATTCGTGCTGCTAAACCTATTACATTGAATCAACAATGTCAATTTAAGAATCACCATAAAAAGTAAGTTAAGACTTTTAAACTTTCATAACTTTGTAACTTCGTAATCGATTTTGATGGAAGCTATTAGACATGTTAGAGACAGCTTCTCTCTTGTCATGTAACTTGACATCTGCCTTTGGTTTTCATCTCCTTTAAGGTTGCAGATATCATACCCCTTCATAAGAAAATGTTATGTAACAAATTATATTCATGCAGAATTATTTAACCTCCGCGGCGTAATGAGTATAGGTTTTTCAAAGTTCAAAATATTCGAATTAACAATAAATGTATGGAAGGTTAAAAGTGCCACTCAGATGTTCATATAATCATCTCGCCATGTCTACATCTCTCAGGCCAATGGATAAGATGACGAGATCTCGGATCTCGTCATGTCTACATCCCGTGGGAGAGATGATCAGAGGGCAAGATCTGGGATCTCGTCATGTCTACATCTTTTAGAAGAGATGATCAGATGGCAAGATCTGGGATCTCGTCATGTCTACATCTTTTAGAAGAGATGATCAGATGGCAAGATCTGTGATCTCGTCATGTCTATATTATCTTTTAGAAGAGATGATCAGATGGCAAGATCTTGGATCTCGTCATGTCTACATCTTTAAGAAGAGATGATCGGATGGCAAGATCTCTAAATATTGATTTTATTTCAATTATTTGGGTCCATATTTATATAGATATGTACATATGTGAAAATTTGATTGTGCTATTGATTATGTACATATTACTGATTCAATTATAACAAATTGTTTATTATGACAGTGTCGTTATGGAAAGCAGTTTTTAAACTGACAATGCCACCCTGTATAAATAAACTACAAATAAATAGTCAGAAGAAACATGGTAAATTTCATTCATCCATTTTATATTACGTAAAAGTACATGCAAAGTAAATAATTTTAAGATCGAGACTGCAAGAAAAGCAAATTAACTTCATATTACTGTAATCTGGCTACAATATGTGAAATCGGATAGTAGCGGACCGTGTCCCGGAGGAGACAAAGCATTGGAGGGGCACTATTGTTTGTGAACAATGCTGTGCCCCCCCCCCCCCAATGCTTTGTCTCCTCCGGGTCACGGTCCGCCACTTAACCGGATGTATACTGAGATGATAAATAACGTAATCGAGCAAAGTGGTATTCAAACAATACCAGTTGAATTACAATATTGAAATGATATTTAGCAAAAATTAAATATATAACAAGAGTAAGTCAAAATGTCAGCTAGTCATCCTGGACATACTTACTAGAAACAAATTATTTCATTATCATTAAATGGTGTGGATCTTGAAAATAAAACACCATATTCTTTGTAATGCATGTCCTCGATTCTAGGTAAGTTTACTTACCATGTTACAAGGGGCTTCAGACGAGCATGCGAGAGTAAACTATGACGGTTTGTTCAAGCACCCAATCTGTGCTTCTTCAATGTGATGTATATTTCCGAATACCGACGCAAACTCTTTGTGTGTGTTGCCAACGTTATTTAATTAAAAATAACGACTGCACTCTTTTGTTGAAGTATTTTTTTTTATATATTTGCTTAGCTACCATACCACTGATGAAATACCGAGTTAACGCACACGCGCGCGCACTCCCTCCCGCACACTACCATCCTCCCTCTGACACACACACCCACACACGCACGAACTCACACGCCATGCACACACCTAATTTTTTTTCAACCTATATAAGCGCACAAGTGCACCAACGCACCCTCACACACCCACCCTGTCAAGAATGAATAAGATCACTACGTTTTGCCCAGCATGTATAACTTGTATGCATAGCTAATAGGAGTACAGGTGCTCAAATTCATGTGTTGTTCTATATTGGGTTTGGTGTACTTTCTGAGCAGATTTTTTTATTTTTTTTACTTCTGCTGCTATGATAGAAAGGTGCTGTTTTCCCTCATTCGCATTTCCTATGTTAAGTTATCTTTTATTAAAATTACGTCACAATGCACAAGGAATAACGCGTCCTAAACGGAGCTTGGTTTCGGAGACTAAATACTCATGATACTTGTGAATATCATATGGCAATCAAAGTGCTTTGATTATTGAATATTTTTTTTACTACAAAAAGAAAAATACAAATTTGATTGGAGGGGAAAATCTAAAAGATAGTAAAATAAGAAATGGTTTAATTTTTTTTCTTTTTGTTTCACACATTAGGCCCACATAATTATTGTCTTTAAACAATATTGTGTTTTATACATAATTCTGGCAGAACGGAATAGATAAATAAAAGAAATGAAATATCACAATCTGCACCTCCGTTTCAATGCTGCACTCTAAAAAAAGATAGTAAAAATTTACCCAATATTGGGTAGAAAGGGAACATGCTTTTTTGCTTGGTATTTTCCCCCCCAATATTGGGCAAAATGCATGTTTGAAGGACGAATTTCAACGCAACATTGAGTAAAATTTACAAAATATTTAGTATCTTTTTACCCAACAAGCATGCATGTTCCCATTTTACCTAATATTGGGTAAATTTTTTTTTTGCGTGTGCCATTAATTCCATTCAGATAAAAAAGTTTTGAGAACTCAACGTGACCAGTTCAGACTATTTGCTTCATGCGTGACATTGGTAAATATAGAGATTCTATTTCTCATGAATTTTGGAAGACAACTGGGACAACAAAATTTCATTGCAAATTAACTTCTTAAGTATCGCTCTTCATAATATAACATGAAATAATAGATTCTAGATGTTGTTAATCCTTCAGAATATTGATGAAGGTCTGTTCTTTCCTTTTAAAACCCCATAAAAATCAAGGAAAATTGTCAGAGAGGATATCTCGATGGGCAATTATTTGATGGAACGCTTTTTCGTGTCTCCTTTACGCAGCGGCGTAACAGGGGTCGGTGGCCAGGGGGGGGGGGGGCAAGAGCCAAAAATTTCCCGGTCATATCATGGTATGAACAGGTGTAATGAGGCGACTATTTTGAGAAGGCCAGATATTGCGTATCAGGCAGAATTTCACTAAAAAAAGTTGCGAGCGAGCGAAGCGAGCGAGCAAAAATTTTGACCTAATTAATACAAAAATCCAATTTTGTGATAGATTTTGATATCCAGAGAATAATATATTTCACTCTTTTCCCTTTAGATTCCTTTTTTTGTGGTCTGAACGCCACTGTGAACAGGATTTTGTGCGGCAGTAGCGTGAAGAGTAAAAAAAAAAAAAAAACGAAGGGCGCATTATAGCACATGTGCTAAAAAGCTGCTTCATATAAGTCCCGAGCGAGCGAAGCGAGCGAGAAAAAATCACCTTTCCCTGAGAATCTAACTTTGAGCTATTTTTTATTCAGTAAATAAAATTCAGTAAATAAAATCATATCCTACACTTTTCCTTTGCTTTTCTTTCCTCCTTTTGTTGTTGTTCTTGTTTGTAGAACTTTTTGAAGCCATGGCCCAACCCTTCCATACACTGTGCTGTGCGGTTGGGGTCCGGGGCGCAGCCCCCGGAACTTCTTGATATCAAAGCCATTTAAACCTCGAAGATTGCCGCTATTTTAATCAAATCGCGGGCATATACAGTATATAGCTTAATTTTACACAACACATTTATTCAACCCAGTTGCGTAATGAACCAAATATTTTGAGGGAGCAAAACATTGCAATGTGGGAAAAATTTGTAAAAAGTCGCCAGCGTGCAAAGCGAGCTGGAAAAAAAAAAGCCTATTGAAATTAAATTCTAATTATGTGATATATTTTTCCATTATATTCAGCAAATAACACATTTTATTGTTTCCATTCATTTCATTATACGTTGTCTCATATAATTCTCATATAATTTATTTTATTTCCTCTTGGGTGTGGAACCAAGACCCCCCCCCCCCGCCTGTCTGCCAGTGATTGAACGGGGGGCGTTATAGAGCCATTTGAAGGTTATAAATGAAGAGCCCCTACTGCGTGGGGTCTGGGGCAAAGCCCCGGTAGCTTATTTGCATAAAATTTAGCAAGCTTAAAGCACAATGTTGTATGCAGTCCATTAGCTTTTGACTAATTACATTCTACCTTCGTTTCCGCAATTGTTTGCCATTTTGTCATCTTTTGATTTATTTCCCACTGTGCTACTGCATTACATAGGCCTATTTCGGAATGATTTGCTCTTTCTCAGATGTTCTTCTTTCGTACATTTTCCCGCTTTCCTTCCTTTTCCATTAAAAAAAAGTTTTTTCTTCGTTTTCTTTTCACTTTTCCCTTTTTTCCCCTTCTTTTTCCCGTTTTTCTTTTATTTTCCCGGTGAAATCCGCCAGGGGGGGCAATTTGCCCCCCCCCCTGCCCCCCCGCCTGTTACGCCACTGCCTTTACGGCAAGACGACGATCGTGGTTTTGTAGATAAAAGTGTTAATTTATACTACGTGTAAGATATCGTTTATCTCTCATACATATTAACCATTTTCATTGCCTAAACATGCCATTAAAAGACAAAAAAACATAGACACTGACATTATATACATTCTTCCCTTGCCCGATTTTACCAATACCAAGATAGAGAATGAAACTATTCATTCAATGCTGAGTAATAGCGGTAGTCATGGATACTGTTAAGTAACCAATTTAATTATGGACACAAACACACACCACACATTATGGGAAGAAAATCCATTAGGGGATTGAATAAATATATGCTGTTATGAACGAATATGGTATGAAAACATAAAGCTGCTGGGCTTTTGCGAAATGAAGTGGCTCTTGATTGCAAATGATTCCACCGAATCACGCACAAGTATATTATCCCCCTATATGAAGGAAACATTTAACTTTACATCCAACTCTCTACAGCCGCTTCCACACGGCTTGAAAGTGAATTATGAATTATGATTGCAAAAATCAGAAAATATTGGAAAACTTCTCCGAAACAGCGGATTTATCAGTCTACCATTCACTTTACCTGGGTTGAGTGCAGCACAATGTGGATAATTTTTTTGCTGAAGGAACACACGCCGTTGCTAGGATTCGATCCCACCTCCTCTCAAAGACGAGATTCGTAACCTCTAAACCACGAAGCCCCCATTTAAATCGACTTTGCCTACCAGCGATTATGATGATCACCATAGGCACTGATAAATGTGTGAATCAATAATTAAAAAAACGTGACGCTTACTTTCCATGGTTAACACCAGACGTTAGGAGAATAAATTTGCATCAGGGATCAAAATAATGCTTTATGGCCGAAATTGATGATCATGTAGCTCTATATACAGTGCGAGTCAGAAAAAATGTTACACTTTTAAAATTAAGTATTTTTGAAGAAAATGTGGGATATATAAATATTAATTATAATATTACCGTCAATTCTTATGTATGTTATTGTTATTTGAATTTGTTTAAACTTCTTTGCCACAACTGTTAATTGTACGCAAGAGCACACACATCATCCCACACCCACACCTGTATAGAAAGTTATATGCGTGCAAGGTACATTAGGCATGTCCAACATAAAAGCATACTGATGCTGATCCTATAATCATGATAAATTACTAAATTCAATGAACCCGTAATAAAATAACAATTAGAAATTGAGAAACTTGTAATAATGCTGAAATCAAATTTCTTGAATTGGATATATTCAAACGTTTCATACATCCTTATAGATAACAGATAGTATCAGTACATTATTAACATCCTTTTAGCAAAATTATATCTTTGATTCAGCTCCATCAGAATTGCAACCATCGCCGTTAACCAAATAATTTGTAATAAAGGCAAGAGGCCTGTATTACCGGATCACTTACTCATTTTATTGGTTATTACCGATTAATTAATTTATTTATTTGGCGATGATACATATCCCCCGAGTTAACCATCAAAGTGGTAGCTGAAGACTACGGCTTCTATTCAATCCTTGCAAAATACTTTGCCAAACGGTACTGAATAGAGAATAGGAAATGTTTAAAACATGGGGCTAAACACAGATTTGCTACATGATAGAAACAGGGGCAAGAACAAGAAGGTTTCCAGCCCAGTCAGTGCACAATGCAGAGCAGATGTTCACACTGCGTCCTATGATCGAAAAGTGCTAGGGATGCCTGATGAAGGTAAACCAGGAAGGGGACAGTTGCAGAAGTCCAGTCCAGAGGTAATCAGGGCATGGATTATATTTTCTGCAGACCCTCATGTAAGACCATGTCTGATCTCAGCAATCCTGTGGAGCTGCATTATGCAGACTGGCAGACGTGTGATGTGTGTTTCTCCATGCTCATGTTCTATGAAAGACTACGCCAAGATTGCTGGCCTTGCATACTGGAGACATAGCTTCCTCACCTATTAAGACTGGAGTTGTAGTCATAATAATTACCCATATATGGAGATGACAGAACAAGATATTCCGTTTTTTATCGTTAAGCTTCAGGAAGTTGACCTTCATCCAAAAGCGAATCTCCTCAACGGCAGCACCGATAACAGCAGCTGAACGAACTTCTGCATCTCAAACTTTTGGATCAAAAGTGAGGTATATGCAGCTGGAGGCCATCAGCATAGAAGTGTACACCAAGACCGTGTTGCCAAATCATAGAGCCGAGAGGGGTGATGTACAGTTTGAAGATCAAGGGACCAAGGACAGAGTCATGCGGAACTCCATAGCGACGGGTAGTCACAGGAGACTGCATGCCAGTGATGAATACAGCTTGTCCTCTGTTGGCAAGGTAAGAGCAAAGCCATTGGAATTCGGAGCGCAGAACCATCAATTCCAAAATAAATTATCAGTCTCTCGAGAGGAATGACATGATCAATGCTATCAAAACATGCTGACAAGTCAAGAATAACTTAGGTAATTGTTTTCGTCTTAGAAAGAGATCGCCTGGCTCTACAATCGAAGAAATTCCCGACCTAGACTCGCATGCCGCGTATGAGAGCTGAAGAAGCTATCGGATGCTGTTGGGTTGAATACCGGTCAAACGACGTCGATTGATAATAACCCACAGGAACACCAAACATGCCAGGAACCCACCATCCTCTGAAAGATATCTTCGTTTTCAAATACTAAAAGGCTATCTTCTGAAGACGTCAGCTACCTGTGTGAATATCAGAAGTTCGATAAATGGCCAAGGGGACTTTACACATGAAATTCACTGTGGTATTGGAAAGGTGCAGTCCGAGTATTCTAACACCTAAACAAAATCTGGTCAAACAGCAGATTCTCTCTCAAGACTAAAACTTAGGTTTTCTCTAAGGATCTGTGACATGAGAATCGGACATATCTCAAAAACACAAACACGGCGATGACTTCTATACGAACTGCCTCCGCAGAATACTTTGTACTAAATTGATTTGATTAAAATTAGAGATGATTTTTATCTACCTGCCCTACCAATCAAGCTATCTATAGTGGAACACCCAATCGAGGATAATAACATTGATCATTCAAGACCCCGAAGGTAAAGATGTATCAAGCTAGGGAAGCTGGATGTCTCTAAGATCGATGAACCGGCAGTCCTTGAGAGGGCAGATGCAGAACTGCATTAATGTAAAGATACTATATATGGAGATACACATGTAATCCGTTAATGAAGTCCAATGATCAAATTTATTGTTAGAAGTACATGGAGTAAATTTATTGTTCGTTGTGGACTTTAGAACATCACAGTCTGGCTTTCAAAAGGTTTGACTGATAGGCAGAATGATAAATTAGATGGTTTATAATTATGTGGGTTTAGTTCTGAGTTTTAACAAATTGGGACAATTTGACCAGCATAATGGAGAAACACACAGGACATCTCATTTTCAGCAGAATGTTTTCACTTCATTTTGCCAAAAAAAAAAAAAAAAAAAAAAACGAAATACATATATATGTGATCAGAAATTATAAACATTTGAGCTGAAATTATCAAATTATAACATATTTTCCAAAATATGCATATATTTGCATAATTACTTAGCCGCAAACAGAAAAGACAAATTTTCCCGAATGGTACACGTTAGGTGTGCAGGATTTTGCAGTATTCATGTCTGTGAAAGCGAATTTAATCAAAGGACATTGTAGAAATAATATTCTGAATGGCCAATTTGGCAGCCGTTTCCAGCAATCTTGTGCGTTATATACTTTGTCAATTATGTAATTATGGAATTTGCAATTTGGCAAAGATATAGGTAAATTATGGAAACCTGTATGACCTGTCAATACGTGGATATCTGACTAATGAATACAAATGAATTCATCAAATGGCCCGACTTTAATAGCCGAAGTCCTACTTACCAAAATGACTAGCACGTATAATGTGGGTAGATTGAAGAGCGCCATCATGAATTCAACTCCTACTCCAACGAATTATATCACTGTTTTGAATCACGCTCCCAAAGTGCCGCGAAGCACCAATAAACAAAATCTGAACTGTCCATTATTAACTTAATTAGCAATACATGTTGCTCCTACGTTGGAGCACTCCACAGATTGTTACTTATACCTGTACATGATAGGTACTGACATTTATATTTATAAGCGACCGGTTCATCCTAAAAAATAAAACAGTGAAAATAATATCAACATTTTCCGAAAACCTAAAAAGAAATCATTTTTTTTAATGATTGATTACTTAATGTTACCCTTTCTTTGATTCAACAAAAGAATAAAATATTTTGCAAACCCTAATCCAAAACGATTTCAAACACAAATAGATATGACAGTTAAAAAAAGCATTTATTAGCTCTTGATGAATATTCATGTATTTTTTAAATAAGGCGTTAATTGAAAAATATTAGTGCATTTAACATGATTTTATAGCCAATAATTATCTTTGCCTAAAGTGGAGTTAGATTACTTAATCGAAGCAAGCTAGCAATATACGTGAATTTTCGTAAATGGATATTGAACCCAAATAAATCAAGTAAATTAAAAGACAAGTTAAATCTAATGAAAAAAGAGAAATAATTTCAAATAATAAATTATACTTATATAGTTATACATTAAATGTTAACTACTAATTCATAGAATTTTGTTACAGTTTATAGGGGGATACCAAAACAAAAGTACGTTGTATCTTCACAGGCTATGTGAACCGATAATCTGTGTTAAATACAGATCCTTCACTTCAGGCCAACTGTGGAGTTCTCCAAAGTAGCAGCACCATATCCATTTTATCCATTTCTTGCGAATTAAGTTACTGATGGGCAATTCAGAGTTTTGATTTAGTACAATGTGTTAATTGTTTAATCATATGATATGGAATAGTAAGTTTTTCTCCCGTGTGAAGGCGATCAAGATTTTTTTTTTTATTGGTGCCTCGTTGGCACTTTGATACGTGCATGGGAGCGTTGATTCAAAAGAGTAGTAGTTGAATTCATGATGCCACTCTTCAATCTCCCCACATTATACGTGCTAGTCATTTTGGTAAGTAGGACTTCGGCTATTCAAGACGGGCCATTTGTTGAATTCATTAGTATTTATTCGTCCGATATTCAACTATTAAAGGTATTGTTTAACTTTGTGAGCAGCCGATTTAAAAAATTCTCAAACCAAGATGAAACATGTGTACAAGTGCATGTATTAGAACTAATAAACCCTGAAAACAACCATTATTGAGAATGAAAAGCTAAAACTACAAGGCAAACCCCGATTTTGTAAATAGGCGTCTTATAGACGCCTAAATAGTACACATAAGTGTATGGGATGAAATTAAGATGGTGTTTTCGGTCACTTTATATTTCAATTTTTGAAGCACTAAATAATTATTTTAGAACGCAATTTTTTCTGGGCTTCATTTTTGTGACATATCACAGACACAGGTGATAAGTGTGACCTTCTAGCTCAGATTTTTTTAAAGTCAAACCAATGTTAACCAATCACTTTAATAGGTCATTGTAGGATCTTATTCAAAGTTAGATAACCCTTTTGTTAAAGTCCATGTTTTGTTAAACTCTTTTGTTAAACTCCATGTACAGATGTGGACTGCATACCTTAGTAACTGAACTATAGGCATGATAGGTTGCCTGGTATTTCAACAGGCTGGGTTGTCATAATAAGTAGACTATAGGTTAACAGGTGTGTAGGATGACAGACTCTTTGTGTTACATATTTCTGTTTGGTGTGCTGGCAAGAAAAGCCAAGCCAGCTCACTCTGACTTCTGATTTTGGAGAGGAAGGTCCGTTTTGGGGTGTTTCCTAACCAAGGAAAAGGGCGTGTGCCACAGTGCGGGCAGGTTCCTTTCTACTCATGCCGAATTGTAAGTAATGTTTGGTTTATATGGTTTTAATGTTAATACAATTCTTATGCTTAATATGGCATGTCTGTTTTCGGAAAGAAAGATAGAATTACATATATATATTCTGCTCATTTTGTCACCAAATTACATATATTTCTTATCTTACTCCATTCCTCAAAGTGAATACAATTATCCTTACTAAAATGAACAAAGTTGTATTTTGCTATTTTCAGATCGATCTCTTCCCATAAACAATCAATGATGAGTATATTCCTCTTATGCATATATAGCATTTTATGATTTTTTATATGCAAAGATTTATTGAATATCCATTTGCCAATATACTTATGTTCTCAACGATTCAATGTTAATGGCTTAATTATATTTTGTGACATTAAATTGATCACTTCATTTATATCTTGAATATCCTTTGGTCTTTTATTCAGGGTGGTTAAGTAGCCTGTAGATTAATAAGTTAATTAGAGCAGTTTCGCTCGTGACATTTGGGGGCTTGTCCGGAAAGTACTTAGCTGTAAAATTCCTAGTTAAAGTCAAGGATAATTCATGTTGAAGGGAAATAGTTAACTGTCATATTCCTATAAATTTTCAAGGCTTATTGATGTTGAAATTTGCGAGTGTAACATGTATGTTCATGAGATGTGTTTATTGGTTTTGTCCTTCTGATTAGGTATTTCAGATCAGTGACATTTGTGACGGTTCGAGGAGACGGGACCTCTCGCACTGTGGTTGCAAGCTTCTGGCACAAGCAAGTGACATTGGGATATTGGTAACAGAAAGCAAATTCTAAACAAAGAGTCTGTTAACCTAACATATCTATTTCTAACAGTTTAGGATCAACCATGGATTCAAATTTGTTTGAGTTAGGGAGAGAGTTAGGCTTTACAGGTCAAGACCTTTTGTCATTTGTTGAACAGAGAGAAAAATTAGCTCGAGATGAGCGACATGCAGCTAGGGAAGATAGGCAACAACAGATCGAGTTACAAAAACAAGAGGGAATGTTATTAGATAAGAAACTTGAATTAGCTCGTATCCAGAGTAGTTCTGAAGTAGGAAGTAGTGACGGTGACCGTCGTTCTTTGGCCCCTTCCCCTAAACTCCCTCCTTTCACGGAAGGAAAGGATAGTATGGATGCATATCTTAATAGATTTGAACGCTATGCTGAAAATCAGGGTTGGCCACAGACTAGCTGGGCCATAAGTCTTAGTGCTTTACTTCGTGGTAAGTCGTTAGATGTGTACTCAAGGTTGTCAGCTGATCAGGCAAAAGATTATGCAACACTGAAGGATGCTTTGTTGAAGAGATTTGAACTCACGGCAGATGATTTCCGTAAGAAGTTCAGATTTTCTAATCCCGAGGTAGGAGAGACTCCTAGTCAGTTTGTTGTGAGGTTGTCCCATTATTTAGATAAGTGGATAGAATTGTCTGAAGCTCAGCACTCATATGATGGTATTGTACAATTACTTCTAATGCAGCAAGTCTTAGAAAAAGGAGGTCAAGCACTAGCATTATTTCTAAAAGAAAGAAAACCAAAATCTGCAGATGAAATGGCAGGTCTGGCAGATACATTTGTTGAGGCACATGGGGGTCACTATGGAGTACCTAAAAAGAACTCCCACTTGAACCATAAGAGTAAACCTAAGGGTAGTACTGCGGTATCCAATGCGCCAATTGCTGAGAACAAGGTTAAGGGTGAACAATCAGGCCATCGTAGGAAGGGTCCATGCTTTGTTTGTAACAAAATGGGTCATTTTGCGCAAGATTGTAATGTTAGACTCCAAGGCGCGAGTTTAGTTAGTTCTCAGAAGCCACCGATAGGTAAGCGTAGGAACCAAAAGAATCAGTTAAGAGAAACTCAAGATTTAGTAGGGAAACAGACATCAGGTAGTTGTCCCACTTGTAGTTCTTCTGGGTCTCAGGAAACTCAGATCACTGATAGTGTAGAGTTAGGAGAGTTCTTAGTGTCTTCTGCTGAGTATATTGAATCTCCTTCTAAAGAAATTCTAGAAATAGAAAAGCATAGGGAAGTCACTAGTATGTGTGCTACTTGTAAGCGACGTTGGCATGATAAGCTTCCAGTTAGGAATGGAAAACTTGAATCACATGATGTGAGTGTCCTTAGGGATACAGGTTGTTCAGGTGTAATCGTGAAGAAGTCACTGATATTGCCAGAACAGTTTACTGGTCAGTCTAAGTGGTGTGTCTTAATTGACCAAACAATTAGGAAATTCCCAATAGCTAGGGTCAACATTGATTCTCCTTGGTTTGTTGGCAAGGTAGAAGCGTTGTGCGTAGAGACGCCTGTATTTGACGTAGTTCTTGGTGAAATTGACAATGTGAGACCAGCGAATGATCCAATTCCAAATTGGAAACCTGGTCAACCATGCAAGTCGCATGACAATGTGAACATGGCAGTTCAGACTCGAGCTCAAGTTCGTGAAGCTCAGCGGCCACGGCCGACTTTGAAGGTTCCGTCAGCCATACCTGATGTTTCTTCAGAAGACATCAAAGAGGCTCAGATGGCTGACCCAACGCTAAAGAAAGCAATGGAGTATGCTAGTTTGAATAGTAAAGATCGTGAAGATAGTGAAATTTCAGGACATAGTTCATATTTTGTCTTTGATGGTGGATTGTTACACAGGGTTTTTCAACCAAAGTCTGTGCTTAGTGGTAATGAAGTTAGGCAGTTAGTTGTTCCTAAACCTTATAGGCAAGCTGTGTTGAAGTTAGCTCATGAGAGTATAATGGGGGGTCACCAAGGTGTAAAGAAAGTAACTGATAAGGTCTTGGCTAATTTCTATTGGCCTGGTGTCCAAGCAGATATTACTCGGTATTGTAGGTCTTGCGATATCTGTCAGCGAACAGTCCCCAAGGACAGAATTCCTAAGGTCCCTCTAGGCAAGATGCCTGTGATAGATGTTCCTTTTCTTAGAGTAGCTGTCAATTTGGTAGGCCCAATTAAACCAGTAACTGCTAGAAAGAACATGTATATTCTCACAATAGTAGACTATGCAACCCGCTATCCTGAGGCGGTTGCGTTGGCAAACATTGAGACTTGTACAGTAGCTGAAGCTATGGTAGAGGTCTTTTGTAGAGTTGGGGTTCCCCAAGAGATTCTATCGGATCGTGGTACCCAATTTACCTCGGAGATGATGAGAGAAGTAGGGAGGTTATTGTCGATTCGACAGTTAACAACCACACCCTACCACCCCGCTTGTAACGGGTTAGTTGAGAGGTTTAATCAAACACTTAAGCAGATCTTGAAGAGAGTATGTGCAGACCGTCCAAGTGATTGGGACCGATACTTGGCACCTGTTCTATTTGCGTACAGAGCAGCCCCTCAGGCTTCACTTGGCTTCTCGCCTTTCGAACTCTTGTATGGCAGACAGGTTCGAGGTCCTCTTGAGATACTTAAGGAACTTTGGAGTGGTCAGGCTAATGATTCTGAATTGAAGACTACATATCAGTACATTGTTGATCTTAAGGATAGGCTTGAGAGTACCATGGAAGTAGCACAGGAAGAGTTAAGTAAGTCAACCTCGCGAAATATGAGATACTATAATGCCAAGAGTAGGGTTAGGAAGTTTGTTGCCGGAGATAAGGTTCTGCTTCTCCTTCCATCAGATCACAACAAATTGCTGTTACAATGGAAGGGTCCTTTCAAGGTAGTCCATAAATTGAGTGATCTTGATTATCGTCTCGACATGAACGGAAAAGTGAAAACCTTTCATGCTAATCTCTTAAAGAGATACATTGACCGGGCAGAAAAGCCTGATGTTCCTTCGTCTGTTGACAAGTCTGAGGAAGATACCACTTCTGCTGGAGCTTTAGAGGTAGTTGTTGGAGCTTCAGTTATAGATGGGTATGAGGATACTAGTCAAGAGACCCCCTCTATTCCAAGTAGTATAAGGATAGGTATCCCAGTGTTAGAAGCACAGGAAACCATTGATGATGTTGAACTTGGTTCTGATTTGTCGACTCAACAGAGACACGAAGTTAGTTCTCTACTTGAGGATTTTCCGGATGTAATGACTGATGTGCCAGGTAAAACACTTTTAGGCAGTCATTCTATTCGTTTGACTTCTGCTGATCCCATTCGACAAAGACCATATCCCGTCCCACATGCACTTCGTTCTGTGATACAGGATGAGACAGAGAAGATGGTCAAAATGGGAGTGATAGAGAAGTCAAATTCACCTTATTCGTCCCCAATAGTCATAGTAAAGAAATCAGATGGCAGCAATCGTTTCTGTATAGATTTCCGTAGACTGAATCGCATCACAATATTTGATGCAGAACCTTTGCCAAGTGCAGATGAAATCTTCGCTAGTCTTTCTGGATCTCGTTACTTTTCTAAGGTGGACTTAAGCAAAGGCTACGGCAAATCCCTTTGTCAGAAGATGCCAAAGCAAAGACAGCTTTCCAGAGTCCAAGTGGATTGTTCCAGTTTCGTGTCATGCCGTTTGGTTTGGTCAATGCACCTGCCACTTTTAGCAGGGTTATGAGGTCTTTGTTGGCAGACATGAAACACGTCACTAATTATCTGGATGACATTCTCATTCATACTTCGACTTGGTCAGAACACATATCTACCTTGTATGAGCTTTTGGGAAGATTGCGAGCAGCAGGGCTCACTGCTCGACCCAGCAAGTGCCAACTCGGTTGCACAAAGGTAGAATTCTTAGGGCATATTGTCCAAGCAGGTAAGATCCAACCCATGTTGGATAAGGTAGAGAAGATCCGTGATGCTAAGAAGCCTGAAACTAAGAAGCAGCTTCGTGCATTCATCGGATTAGCCAGCTATTACCGGCGCTTTATCCCAAATTTTGCGTCGAAAGCATCACGTCTGACAGACAAGACAAGGAACCGGGAGCCTAACCAGTTGAAATGGACTGCTGAAGAAGAGGCCGCCTTCAAAGTTTTGAAGGAAAGTCTCACACAGAGCCCCATCCTTTGTCTGCCTGATGTTCAGAAGAAGTTCATTTTAAGAACAGATGCATCTTCTACTGGACTTGGTGCTGTACTCCTTCAGGAGCATGATGGAGAGAAACAGCCTGTTGCTTATGCAAGTCGCAAGCTTCTTCCGCGTGAACAAGCCTACTCGACTATTGAGCGTGAATGTCTCGGATTGGTATGGGGAATAAGTAAATTCCGTGTTTACCTTGAAGGTACAGACTTTGTCCTTGAAACAGACCACAGACCACTTCTATACCTCAATCGAGCAAAATGTATCAACAGTAGGGTAATGAGGTGGGCCCTTTCCCTCCAGCCATTTCGCTACCGCATTGAGACAATTCGCGGCTCCGAGAACGTAGGAGCAGACTTTCTCAGTAGGTTGTAAGAAAAAAGGCACCGAAAATTGAAATGCATGCAATTTAAAAGATTGAAAATTGTATTGCAAAATAAAACTGATTTAATTTGATTTAAATTTGGAAAACATTTAAGTCGATTCTTTATACACCTAAACCAAGGTAGTAAATTACTGTGCTATATAGTGAGCATATTAATATTTCACATTTATCCTGCGAATCATATATTTTTACACATTGAATAAGATTAAACTCATTTCTGGAAGAAAATCAGAGCATTTTCTTTAAATTGGGGAGTAATTGTAGGATCTTATTCAAAGTTAGATAACCCTTTTGTTAAAGTCCATGTTTTGTTAAACTCTTTTGTTAAACTCCATGTACAGATGTGGACTGCATACCTTAGTAACTGAACTATAGGCATGATAGGTTGCCTGGTATTTCAACAGGCTGGGTTGTCATAATAAGTAGACTATAGGTTAACAGGTGTGTAGGATGACAGACTCTTTGTGTTACATATTTCTGTTTGGTGTGCTGGCAAGAAAAGCCAAGCCAGCTCACTCTGACTTCTGATTTTGGAGAGGAAGGTCCGTTTTGGGGTGTTTCCTAACCAAGGAAAAGGGCGTGTGCCACAGTGCGGGCAGGTTCCTTTCTACTCATGCCGAATTGTAAGTAATGTTTGGTTTATATGGTTTTAATGTTAATACAATTCTTATGCTTAATATGGCATGTCTGTTTTCGGAAAGAAAGATAGAATTACATATATATATTCTGCTCATTTTGTCACCAAATTACATATATTTCTTATCTTACTCCATTCCTCAAAGTGAATACAATTATCCTTACTAAAATGAACAAAGTTGTATTTTGCTATTTTCAGATCGATCTCTTCCCATAAACAATCAATGATGAGTATATTCCTCTTATGCATATATGGCATTTTATGATTTTTTATATGCAAAGATTTATTGAATATCCATTTGCCAATATACTTATGTTCTCAACGATTCAATGTTAATGGCTTAATTATATTTTGTGACATTAAATTGATCACTTCATTTATATCTTGAATATCCTTTGGTCTTTTATTCAGGGTGGTTAAGTAGCCTGTAGATTAATAAGTTAATTAGAGCAGTTTCGCTCGTGACAGTCATACAGGTTTCCATAATTTACCTATATCTTCGCAAATTAGCACATTCCATATGTAACAAGCCATCCCAAAACCATTAACAACGAGTTGCCTGGGGAGGTTCTCTGCAAATAGCGAAAATAATGATTTATTCTTCCCCCCCCCCCCAACAAAAAGTTTCTTTGAAAGATAGCTTCTTCTTCATACTGTCAAATTTTTAAGTTGTACAGTTGTATAGAAAACAAAATACAAGAGTTTCTTTAAAACAAGTTTTTGAAGATTGCTTGGAAGTTTCATAGTTTCACTGAATTTGCACAGGGTGCACTCTCATGCTTGAGTGAACCCTGAACTTCAAACATTGTTTTCTCCTTTTTCTATGAAGCTGTCGCTTAGTTTCCTTTGCATTCATTCAAGTACTTTTGTAAGTAATTGTTGATCAATTTTGACAAGTTATATATCATTTTAAAGCTTAGGATTTGCCTTTACAAGTGCAGTAAAAATCTTAAAAAAAATCATGTTAGGCGATTTACTGTTTATTTTGGGGTGGCTCCGGCATGTGACGACAGTTTGCGTTAGCGGAGCGGGGATTGGGTTCGGGTAGTTGCATCTTTTTGAGACATCGGAGGAGGGCTTACGCGAAATTTGTGTAATTAATATAGTTTACAATGAATTAATTAATGTAGTCTTTTTGAATTCTATATCCCCAACAAACTAACAAAGACATTCTCTTGTACCATTTCGTATAAAAAGTCCCCTCCCCCAGTTTTCTCCAAGGGGTGCATTAATTTGATTTCCTTCCCTCAACCCACCTTTCCGAGAAAATCCTCCCCGGTTGCCTCGAAAGGGTGCTTCCACCCCTCTCTACTCCATCTCCGCGAACACAGACTGTCTTATCAAGCTGTAGGCTATACTCCCGAGCCAGAAGAAATGATAGGCCTTTTCGCTCAGTGACGTACGGAGGATTCAGGAACAAAATAAATGTATTTGTAAAATGCCCGTCGCGACAAGGATCAATTATGTCAAAAATTAGTGAATACAGAATTTTAGTCATTGACTCTGGACAAACGACGTATTTTCTTTTAGTATTAAAGTTATGAAAATTAGGACTAAACTGCGATATCGAGTGATTAAGATTCTTTCCAAGTGTGAATTGTAATGGCAGTATATTCACGGTCACTTGAATGTAGCGTGACCGCTAAGTGAATGCCCATTAACACTATACACTTTTTAAAAAGGAGTCGTAAAAATAACCAATATGGATATCTGATCCACCGATAAAAATGTTCGAAATCAACCATTTAAAAATAAAGTTAACCATTATCGTGCTCGGACAAATATTCACCAAAAGATTAGTCTTACGCTTTAACCAATCCCTTTTATAGACAAGAGGCAGGTATTCTCATTAACATACAGGCCCGTATCCTGAAGTCATGTTTAACTTTATAGACCATGGTCTAATTCTGTGCAAAATTGTGGGAAGCCAAAATTGTCAAATTTGTTTATTAAGTTGTATTTTTCTTATGTTTACTGTGCTCTTTCCTGATTCACCGATGGTAAGACAATCATCTATTTATACTTCCTAGACAATTATGAATGATTTGAGAGCCGAATGGGCTGACATATGATATATTTAATGTTAGTGATTTATGTAACAATTTTGCTATCCATACTTAAACCACAACTTTAAACCCGAGTTTAAGTTAAACCCGACTTCAGAATACGGGCCACAGTCTTTAAATTTTTTTTAGCATGCAATGAGATACTAGTTGAAAATCATATTGAAATTTTCAACCGTATATAGAGTTAAAAATAAATCGTTTGTTCGAACTTATTCTGGTTTGTTCCCCAACCACAATTTGAATGGATTGATTTCAAATCTAAGGCATATAGAAAGGAGATTATTCGCATCATATCAAGCTCACAAAACAACTGCAAGAAGACTCATCACTCAACTCGAACCGCCATACCTGTATGAAAACCATCTACCTTTAGAGAGATTGGAAGATCCAGCGGGTAAATGAATCCCTATCCCGTTGGGCCGCGGAACGGTTTTCAAAGTGGGGGGGGGGGGGCTGATCCAAAAGTGTGGGGGGCTGGGCCAAAAGTGTGGGGGCTGACCATGCACAAAATCACAATCATATGGTAATTTTTACGTTTTTGTACACGGTTCTGGAAAAAAGTGGGGTTGGGGCTGAAGCCCCCCAGCCCCCCCCCCCGCTTCCGCGGCCCCTGCGACGGTCGATCAGTTCAAACTATTCTGAAGCAGATCCAGAGACCGGCGTCTATCACATCCTGTCCAGGACGAGTTGGTGCCTCACGAGCGTAACAACATTGTCATAGACTCGTGTATTTCAAAATGGCACCTAAGAAAAAAAAAATCATGACAAATATCGATGAAATCAGAAGGTCGAATGCTTTACTACCAGTGGATATGCTGTATATTTAACATTCCATATCTTCCCAGAAAAGTGTACCCCGAACTGCTCATTTAAAATTAAATCGGCATTGATGAAGACATCTCCTGACGGGATCAAATTCATCACCTGACTCAGTAAAATCACCTTAATTCTTCAGCCACTCACATAGCCCCAAAGTTAAGGGACATTTCTTCCCACTTTAGGCGAAGGAAGTTCAGTAGTTACCCTCCTTAGAATCAGTGTAAGATGGTTAATTATATTCATACACTTTTTTTTTGTAAACATTCTGGGAATGGGTTTGTTCGAATGAATAAACTAATACGGCGAAATTGCATTAATAAACGGAATAGGGTTGTTGTTAGGGTGTGTGCGTGTATTTGTGAGTGTGTGTGCATGCGGATGTGTGTGTGTGTTTTATGCACACGTTCTGCATAGGCCTATAGGCGCCTACTGATTAACAACAACCCTATATTCCGTTTAATAATGCAATTTCACAAGAAGAGCACAGTCGTAAAATATATCTTAACGTGATTTAAAAAGAAGCCAGACGTTGAGTTGAAAGTGCCGTTTTATCCCTCTTCCGTTTATTAATGCAATTTCACCTAAAGGGCACAGTCGTAAAATATATCTCAACGTGATTCAAAAAGGCGGCAAACGTTGAGCTAAAAGTGCCGCTTTATATTTCAAGAAAATAATTAAGTTGACGTTAGTGCTCACAAATATACATCACAACGGTAAGGTATAGTTCCGTGTTTGTGCATGAGGCAGTCATTGCAATTTACTGTCTCACGCATTTCTGGAGTGGGTTGCAATACGGTAAGTGCACTGACAATCTACTGACGATTCGGTTAAGAGTACAATTATATTGTAGAATATTGGTTTATATTCGACATGTTTGAAGCTCCTTAATTCAGAAATATCAACCCAGTCGAAATCTTCGTTCACAATCAGAGGATCTTCTCTCTGAAATACGAGTAAAGTCCAAGACTTTTGATGACAAAGCTTTTGGGAAAATGGCACCAAAATTGTGGAACAATGAGCCTCATAATATAAGATCAATAACAGATTTCAACAGATTCAAATCTGTGTTAAAAACATATCTTTTTAAGAAACACATGTGTTAGCCCTATAGAAAACAATAATTCTTCTACACGTATAAAGACTTTTTATATAGGTATTATGCGTCTCTAAGAAATGCTTATTATAATATATATATATATATATATATATAAAATCGTAGATTTTAAAAGGAGCATAGCTCTCAAAAATGAAAGGTAAAGTCACACTCTTCGTCAGTGCCCATGATGTGACAAAAAAAAAAGAGAATTCAAAATCCGTTTCTGAAACAGTCGTGAAAAACACGTCTGTATATATATATATATATATATATATATATATGTGTGTGTATATGTTATGTTGATTGTAAGCAGCGAGTGACGGCTCTTTAGTGAATATAAAAAATGCGATCCTCGCAGCTATGGTCACGTGATGGCGTATTGACCTATCACTGATTCAAATCTACATAACCTATGTAATATATATATATATATATATATATATATATATATTGTGAAAGAAATGGATGAAGAGAACAATGGTAGGCGTAGCTTAAATCAAGGTTCCCCAGAGCTATCTACCCTTTGAAAAAATTGGTGATGCCGAAAAATGTCTCTGCCGGGAATCGAACCCGGGCCCCCAGCTTTGAACGCCGGTGCCTTATTGTTCTCTTTATCCATTTCTTTCACAAAATATTTAAATAAAAGAGTTGCCAAAGCTGTTGTACATGTATAATTTCACACACTTATATATATATATATATATATATATATATATATCGCGTTACTTTGTTCAAAGTAAGAAATTTTATGTTGGTTTTAATAATTCATTCACTAATCCTTTACTATTATCATTCATTTTTTACCAATAGGCCCCCATTTTAGGATTAATTTGCCTAAATTATGACACAAATGATTCTCAGATTGTGCTTTCCACATAACTGTCATAGTCATAAGTTTGTGCCTCTACCGTAGATGTTTTACCACAAGAATTTTAATCAAGGCTTCTGTCTTTTGCTCTATTATAAAAGCAAAACTATGATAATTGGAAACTTTCAGATTTTTTAAAAATGTCAACGATGATTGACCTACTTAAGATAAATGAGCCAAATCTGAGTAGCAAGATACAACCTTTTACAAAAAACAAATCGCGAGGATCGTTCCATGAAATTTGATTCAATGATGACGCGATCTTGGCCAATAATATGACAGGACTTATTCATTCATTTATTCATTCATTCATTCATTTATTCATTATTCCAACAAAATTTATAATGCAATAATTACAATAAATAAAACATAACAGCAGAAAATATAAATGACATAAATATTCAAATAAACCAAATATAAAGAATATACACCTGGTACAGAAGATAATATTTCCAATTTGATGATAACAATATGCAAGATATGTTGGAAAAATGGAGTGGCCCACTGAAAAGCAAAGCTTGTAAAGTGTGGACCACTCAAGAAGAAAAAAAGTATAACACTTAAATCTATATGGGCCAAAAGCAAACAGCAATACAAAAAAGTTAATGAAATAAAGATATAAAAAAATAATTATAATAAAGGAAATTAATATTAAAAGGTGAGCAGAGACAAAAAAGAAATGAAGACACAACAAAACAAAACAACAGCAGAAAATAAGACACACAACACAACAGAGTAAAAATAAACAAACATTGCTGCACAAACTGCGAAAATCAGAAGAAGGGAGAAATGGAGAAAGAGAAAGGCAAAGAGAGAAAGAGAGAGAGAGAGAGAGAAAGAGAGAATGAGAGAAGTGTAGTCAATCTAACACAATCACCGAGGGTAACCTGTAAACAGGTGAACAATAAATAAATAAAGAGGTAAAGGAATCAATGTGAGGTTTTGTAAGAATGCAACAATATGAATTTTAATTTTCTTTTAAATGAATTAAGAGAAGGTGAAAACTGGATATCAGGGTGAAGAGACTTCCAAAATTTTGGGCCCCTATATATAAATGTATTTTGGGCGAACAGCGTTCTAAGCATAGGCGAATGAAGATCATTGCGACGTCTCGTAGGGTAATTGTGTGAGGAGCTATTTTTTAAGAACATGTCATGAAAAATAAAAGGAAGCCTATTATTATCGTATTGGTACATAAATTGGCCAAGCTGGAGTAGGTAAAGATCACTGATCTTCAAAATTTTGTTTTCGAAAAAAATAGGATCAGTGTGGGAACGTACGTGAGAAGAAAAAAACAATTCGAAGTGCTTTCTTTTGCAGCAATAAAATCCTGTTAAGTAAAGTTTGATGTGTGTTTCCCCATATAAGAAAACCGTAGTGAAGATATGGTAATACTAAAGAAGAGTAGAGTGTGAGTAAGGAAGTCGACGGGAGGAACATTCTTAATTTATTCATGACACCAATATTACGAGAAATTGTTTTGCAAATACTGTCAATATGACACTTCCAAGAAAGTTTATTATCTACAGTGACACCTAAAAATACACATTCCAATTGAAAATTATCAAACTTAATACTATTAGGTAATGAATTTAAGGTGTTACTATACAACATGTATTTTGTTTTTTCAATATTAAGAGAAAGTTTGTTACTTCTAATCCATTCGAGTATTTTAGACAGTTCTTGATTGATTGTTTGAAAAAGAGTGTGTGGGTCTTTATCAGAAAAAATAAATTGGTGTCATCAGCAAAGATAATGAAAGACAAAATTTCAGATGATCTGCAAAAATCGTTAATATATATTATGAAAAGAAGAGGTCCCAAAAGGCTTCCTTGTGGCACACCGCAATTAATGTCACATAAGTTGGAAGAATGGTCATTCCATGAAACAAATTGTTTTCGATTGGAAAGGTAATTCCTGAACCACTCCAAGGCCTTATAATAGCTTATGGCAATTTCATCATTCCTTGGTAGCATAGACATGATGGGTAGTGACTAAACTAACACGTATTTGTTTTTCTTCCATTAAATGACTTGCAGGTGCAACCGAAAATGAGGCTTTACAGTCGATTGTGGATATCATTGGTCATTATGGTAGTAGGTAAATATGTTTACTTTATATCCGCTTAGTTTTCCCCAAAAATGTAAATGTAAAACACCTCAAAAAAGTTTGGAAATCTGACTTTGGCCATTAGTTTCTCCAAACTCCCAATTTACACAATGCATTTCATTCATTTTAAAATGATACCATGCTTGTTATGATCATGCCATCACGAAAAGAGCAGGATTCAAAAGTGTTGGATGAGGTCTAAATTGAAAAGATATTCAGATATTCAAAATTTATTGTCATGCTCAAAATAAAAAGAAATTACATTGGCATTAAAATCATATTCCGGTTGTTGGTATACAAAGAACAATATATAACAAAAATACAAAAATAAAGGCATTACAGATAATATACATGTACAATGCAAAATTACACAATGACATAATACTAACCCAAAACAATGTAATGGTACATTGCAAGGGCAGCTGCACTGAAACTCTACCTGGTGCCGTGGGGGAACGCCCCAAGCACACAAAAAAGCTGCAAAACGAGCAGAAATAGTCATGAAGGGTCAATAAAGAATATGATTTTTTTGTCTGTGTCAATAGAGAGGAAACTCTATTCAAATCAAGCATATGCTTCTTCATTTTTTGGGGTGTTTTGTTGTTGTTAATGTGGTGATGGTTCTGTGCGATAACATGGTTTGAGTCGTGGTTTGAAATACCCATGCATGTTTGTGTGTTTGTTATGTGTTTGCTTGTGCAGAGGTGTGTTTGATTCCATGTTAATGTTGATGTTAAGGTGCATGAAAATAAAACCACTGACAAACTCACTCATCACCACGGAAAAAACGAACAGTGACTTTCAATATTGTGTCATTTTGCAACTTTTTAATTTTGACCTCGCCCCACATTTCAAAGCACTGCACCTCCATGTGAACCATAATCATTATCATGTAGGGTATCATTTTCAGGGAATTAAACTAAATCTATTCAGTGATATTAATTACACATTGATATTTACTAATTTACTAAAACCGAGGAGGGATAATCGGTCAAAGTCAGATTTCTTAACTTTTTTGAGGAGTATATATATACAAATTAAATTGAAATGTATCAAGTTCAGGGAAAGTGCTCGATGTTTCAACTGAAGCAGAGCGTTATAGGAATTTTCCTCACCTCTGGTCTACCAATGGTTTCGCACCTCGGTCACAGGCGGCTCATCAGGACACTGAAGCTAATTGGATTTGGTGGTGGCCCTCGGTTGGGGCAATGGATGCATTCTTCGTCGAAGCATAGGTTGCAGATTCCACTTCCCTGCATAGCCAAGTTGGATTTTTTCATTATTGCCCATTTTAAATTGTATTGTTCCCCTTTCTTTTGTAGATCCCATATGTATTTAGATCTGTTTAGATCTGTTCTGTTTCGTTTTTATATTTCTCGTTTCGGAAAGATTTTGTGTGATTTCTGAATCTATCTTTAAAAGTTCCCCCTGCTAGGCCAAAATACACTTTGGTGATTTTATCTCTTTGGCCGTGTGTGACAGATGCTTTGTATGTTATCGACTTTGTCAGGCAATTTACCCGTAGAGGGCAGTCTTCCTTCACTCGGCAGTTGCATGTTCTTTCCGAAGGGTCCTCTTTTTCTTTTGATTTTCTGATGACATTTTCGTTGTGTGATTTGATGATCGAATTTACGTTTTTCATGCAGCTGTAGCTAATTTTTACAGTATATTTGTTAAAAATCTTGTGCAGTTTGTGTCCCTTGGGGAAATGTTTTTCGACTAAGTTGATGAATTTCCCTCCGATGTTGGTTTTGACATTACTGCTGTAGGGTGGGTTGAACCACGTGACTTTTTTTTGGCCTTTTTTCCTGGTTTTTGTTGGACTTTTGGTTTTTGGCGAATTTGATGTCACCATGGTAACCGCTGTTGCTCAGGGCTTCGTTGTATACCGGTGCTGCGGTCTTAATTTTTTCTTCATTTGAAGATAGGGATGAGAGTCTTGCTTGTCCTGATGTGGGAATTTGCTGAGTGATGATAGGGGGATGGTTGGAGTTGGCGTTCACATACATCGGGGTGTCGTTGTGTTTTCTGAAGGGTTGGTAGGAGTTATTCTCGAGATCTAAGGTTACATCTAGGTAGTCTACCGGTTTCAGGTTGGTTTGCACTGTTATTCTCAGCCCGAGTTCTTGGAAGACTTTGATGAGTGTTTGTCTAGCTCTGTTGGCCCTGCTGCCTGAGGTGCGTCTTAAAGTGGCCAGTCCATCGTCCCTGTATAGACCGACACTGTATCTATTTTGGTTTCCAACTGCGATAGGGCATATAGGCCTACCAGTTCGCAGATTTCGGCCCCGTCGTATAGGCCCCCATTGAGACATCGAATTGGCGTTGTGCCTCCCTTTTTATCCAAGGTTTGTTGCTGTTGTCAAAGAGGAGAGTTCTCCAAGCATGCATGATGGTGTCTCTTTCGATATTACTGAGAGAGGTGTATCCTTCAGCCCACTTTAAGCATTTGAGGAGGAGGTCTTGGCAGATAGAGGGATAGAAGTCGACTATGTCGAAGACCAAAAAAGTGAGCGTGTCTTTATCAGGTAATTTTGTAAACCATTCGATGACATTCGCAGTGCTAAGGAAGAATATATATATATATATGTTGGCGAAGAAGCTCAAAAGCATTGAAGCTAGAGACGTAGCCTGGATTTCTTCAACTTTTATTAGTACAAGCTTTCGGCCATTTAGTTGGGCCTTATTCAGGTATCTGAAGATGTAAAAGACATAATGGCTTTACAATTACCATGCATATATTTGGATTAATTTACTAAATATAGGTATACATGTATCTTAAAAGAAAATGTTTTACATTGGTAATGTTTAATTAGGATTATCCAATAGCTATTAAAATCAATTAAGTTTACGCAGATATATATATATATATATGTATATATATATATATATATACATATATATATGTATTACATTTTTGTCTAAAAATCACTAAAGGGGACTTTATTTCATTTGAACTTCACATGATATACATTATAGAATGATTAAACAATCATCAATAGCATAGAATTAATGTAATCTTATTGCGGATAATTAAGCAACACAGTTTAAATTGGCACAGAGGTGGAAGCTGAACGGGCGGGATATTTTACAACAAATCGTTTAAGGGCTTTTCATTAACCACTTTTAGTTTTGGTTCTGTAACAAACAACAGTTACGTATAAATAATAAAGGTATGCTCATCCTCTCCTCCCCAAGATACAATGGTTGTCTTTGACTTTGGAGAGGGTATAAAATGTACAAATGAAAAATATGATAAAGTGGAAGAAAAATAAATAAAAGGAACGAAAATCAAGAATATGAACAATAAATGACGAAGACATATTACCCATTATAGACTTTTTTGCCATGTTTTTTGTATTATTTCATCTTCCAAATGGGCCTTTTATGGAAGTTCATATTTTTTACTTCTAAAATTGATAAAATCGTTTAGCTAAGCACATGGTATTCTTTGCAACCACCAAGCCTGTGTACATGATGCTTGTAAATAATAGATAGGAAGTTCCATTATCTTTTATGAGCACCTATTAACATGATGAATACCTCTTCCCCCTCTCTTTCTTTCCCTCTCACTCGCACCCATAGACACACATGCGCACACACACCCACAAACCAACATATTACTATTACAGTATAAACATCCCCAAGACCAACACACAGACACCCCACATACACAAAAGCCGTAACACCAACTTATCTGAGATTCGTTGACACGTTGACAACGAACAAAAATCACGAACTGTGCCGAAACAAACTGGGTCAAATAAAATGAAATGGCGGCGGAAAGTGCAAAATAAATCAATTTTGAATCCGGAGATTGATTATGAATGATTAATAATAATAATAATTGTCAGTTCTTGTATAGCGCATAACACATTATGGAATAAATTCCTGCCAGGTACCCATTCACCTCACCTGGGTTGAGTGCAGCACAACAGTCAGACCGCAGGTCCCTATGCTAATGAGCAAAAAGGCCAGATTCATCCAAATCATCTCGTGGCTGAATCCTCCTCCTTGCAAAATCTCGTGATTCGTGAGATTTTCTTTCTCTAAGAATTTACCTGTTTTAACCTCAAGTTAAATGAAATATTATTGCACCATCACATCGAGTAAAAGTTACTCTTTAATATTGGTCATTTATTTTTTATACAATATTTTGTTAAATAAGTAAATTTCTCGCCTGAAAATTTGCCTCAAAACTTAATTTTCTTCCTCTGTTTTCTTTGGCAAATTGTGCAAAACCTTTTATTTTGAGCCTCAATGATATCTATATCACCATAAAGCTGAACTTCTGTACTTTCTCACAATGCCACTCTTGATATGCGGCACCTTTTAATCGGGTCAAGATCACACTTTTCCCACCAAGGTACAAGACGAGATTTCTGAAATTTTGTACTTGCATGAAATCCAGAGTTCTGATTGGCTGGATAAGGTTCACAGAACAACAGGCGCGGGGTATTTGAGGAGATTACCACATGGGAAGTGTGACCTTCCCACGACCCCAGGCACTGGAACCGTTGGAATTTGCCATTGTGTGGTCTTTTTGACCAATCAGAGTGCAGTATTCTTGTTTTCAAGCTGCTTTATGTACTTGGTAAATGAAAAGTGTGATCTTGACCCGATTAAACCAATTTTTATTTTGAAACCTATATCATTTCAAAGCATACATATTCAGCTTTATCATGATATAAAAATCATTTGGGCTCAAACAAAAATAAAGTGTGAAAATAGCAGCTTTTGTCAGGTGAAAATATTTATTTTGTAGCATATTTTAGATCAAAATTTTAACCTATATTACAAAATCTTTGAATAAATTCAAACACATGACCTGAAAGAATGATTCTTCTTCTTTACAATGGTACCAAATTCATGAAATTCGATGCACAATCAGAGCAGCAATGACCGAATGAAAAGAGGTGTTTTGGTTCGCATCAAGCTCATTAAATATGCAAAACATCTCAAGTCATGAATATCACTTGGATGACAGAAGCCACTTTCTTGGAACCTGCAGTCTGACTGACAATTTGAATAATTTCTTGCTGAACGAAACTACGCCATGGCTGGGATTTGATAAAATTGATAACATCCGAGTAAAACTGAAATTCCTATTGAGTGTGGAATCGATAAAACATTATATGTACAGTACGCCTACCGAGAGGAGCCGTGGTGTAGTGGTTCTGACTCGCCTTGTAAACAGAGGGTCGTGTTTTCGAATCCCACCACGGTCTGGCGTCCTTTGGCAAGGCGTTAATCCACACTTTGCCACTCTCGACCCAGGTGCTAAATGGGTACCCGGTAGGATGTGAAAGTCATTGTAGCTTGTCCAATACTGTGTGATACTGATACTCCCCCAGGGAGTGGAGGATGTGCGCACATTGTGTGGGGGAATGACTGATTGAATTCGATGACCGGGGTAATAATATATCTGTAAAGCGCTTAGATACGTCGCTCCGATGTATTAAGCGCTATATAAAGCGGATTATCAATATTACCAAATGAGAAATGTTGAGATCACCACAACCGAGTTAGTTAAAAGTTATAGATTGATTGATCGATTTTATTCGTCGAGAATATCACAAGCAATATGAGATACAATGAATGGGAAGAATACCTCGACAGGATAACCCATGAAATCCGAAAGGCTTATTTCCATTTGGGTTCTTAAACACAAAACTCATGTGGTATATGTGTTTCTGTGTGGATAACTAACATATTATTTTCTGAATGAATCTAGATGACCATGAATTAATAATCCTACGAAAAGAGAAGTAAAATTCATTGTAAACATATAAATACCTTTAAAAAGATAGGTGTATTCCATATGTTCTTTTTTACCCACCTTCATTTTAGGGAGGATCATTCGGGGTCCATGTTCTGATTGAGGTGACAGATCGGCAATTCATGGGAACATATAAAGTCCTAAAAAACAAGTTTGGAAATCTGATTTTGATCGATATTCCCTCCTCGGTTCTAGTAAATATCAATGTGTAATTAATATCAATGAATAGATCATTTAATTTTCTTTAAAATGATACCCTACATGATATGATTATTGTTAACATGGAGGTGCAGTGTCTTGAAATATTGATATTATATTGAAATTAGGAGTTGGGAGAAATTCATGGCCAAACTCAGATTTCCAAACTTTTTTTGCTCGTTTTGCAGCTTTTCAATTCAGACCTAATCCAACACTTTTGAATCCTGCTCTTTTCGTAATGGCATGATCATAACAAGCATGGTATCATGTTAAAGAAAATTAAATGATCTTTCGAATGATGTCAAATATGCATTGTGTAAAATTAGAAGTTGGGAGAAATTAATGTCCAAACTCAGATTTCCAAACTTTTTTTGAAGGGTTTAGCATTACGACTTGAACTGATTATACATGAATATTTTTTCATCACCTTTCTTATCCCATTAAAACACAGTTGCAACGATTCCTCCATCACTCGGTTCGACCTGCTCGAAACCAATCAACCTTTTCAGAGAAGGAAAACTTCAACGCGTAGATGAAGGTGATGTCAACATGAATCTCTGTCCCATTAAACAGACACCCGATGGTCAATTAGTTCAAACCATTCTCAAGTTGATCCAGAGATCGGCGCCTATCACTGTCTGTCCAGGACGAGCAAGCAATGCGAACGAGTCGCGGATATTCGGATGCCGTTTTCCAGGTACTTTGAATTGTCTGACGGGTGTGCCCCAAGGAGACCTTGTAAACCATGCACGAACACACATTCGGAAGAAATTGTTATATTTGTTATCAATATGCGTTATAGGTTCTTAAGGTTCGTGCATTTCTATTTACTAGGTTGAACCCTCGTGTCTGAGGGCATATGCATGTATGGCACTAGCGTACCTACGGGGGGGGGGGGGGCAGGGGGGGCACTCTGCCCCCCCTGACGAGTCACAACCCATGCAAAAACGTATCTTTGCCCCCCCATGACGGACTTGAAAAACCTTTTTTGGCCCCCCTCCTGATGACGAACTTTAAGACCTTTATTACCCCCCTGACGAGCTTGAAGACCTTTTTTTTTTTTTTTTTTTTGCTTGTCAATTTTTTTCTGGAACGAAATCCTTTATTTGTGATCGAAGAACTTTTTTTTTTTTTTTTTTTTTTGCTTGTCAATTTTTTTCTGGAACGAAATCCTTTATTTGTGATCGAAGAACTTTTTTTTTTTTTTTTTTTTTTGCTTGTCAATTTTTTTCTGGAACGAAATCCTTTATTTGTGATCGAAGACCTTTTTTTTTTTTTTTTTTTTTTTTTTTTTGCTTGTCAAATTTTTTTGCCCCCCCTGTGGAAAATCCTAGGTACGCCACTGATGTATGGTATAGGCCCTAGGGTGCGTACAAAAGGTGTGTGTGTGTGTGTGTACTAGTATGTTCATTACCAGGGGGGGGGGAGTGAATGTGGTATGTATTGTGTGTGCGTGTGTGTGAATGTAATATACGTGAGAGAGAAAAAAAGGAAGAGAGAATAAAACCGGGAATAAATGAAACTGTCGGTGGTGGATCTGATAGAGAAAAGGATGAGCGTGTGTGGGTGTGTGTGTTGGTGTTCGCAGGTGTGTGTGAATGTGGGTGAGCGTGTGTAAGAGAATAAAATAGGGGCTACAGGTATAGATGACGGGTACGAGTGGGGTAATGATCGAGGGTTTTTTTTTTGTTAGCGGGAATAAGGATAAGCATATTAAGCTAGTACGTGCGTGTTTGTGTGCGTGTGTGAGTGTGTGTCCGTGTACGTGGAGCAGTTGTGTGTCTAATGGGGTGTTGCAAGAAACTTGCAATCAATTGCAAGTCAATTTTTGGCCCCTAAATCAATCATATGTCTTGCAGTTAATTGCAAATTAGTGATTGATTGCTAATTTGCTCCTTGAAACAAGAAGTTTAATCTCATTTGCTACAGCTAATGTTGATCTATCAGTTGTAAAATTGCAAAAGAATATTTGCAATTGATCGCAAATATTTTCTTGCAACACCCCCTAAGTGTACATTGTGAGTATCGAACTGTGAATTATATGACAAAGCGCAAGTGTGGGTTATTTTTCTATTTATTGATATTGATATATTCATATTCCACAATCATCAAAGTACATTTCGTAATAAATCATTTTTACAATGAAAAAATGCATAACACATGCAGGATTGAAACGTAGCAATGAAATGAAAAAAGTGGAGGGGCCTACTAAAAAGAAAAGCTTGTAAAATGTAGACCCCCTATCAAAATTGTATACAAGGGTAATATGATATAAGTAGAGTAAAATAATCAGCAAAATTCTATAAAATTATTTAGATATAAACACTGTAACACAAATGTATATACACTATATACAAAATTAAATATTGATTTTAAAATAATCAATACTACCTTTGATAAGTATGAAGTTCACAAAATATTTGATTGAATTATCCATAATTAATTATCCATAATTAACTGCCTGCGACCGATTATGATAAAAATAAATTAGTAGAAATCAATTTTCATATTTACAATTTATTATGAGTATTTAAAAAAATCTTTCTTGTTTAGATTGTGTGTCAAATCCGTGCCCTTATTCTAGCTCATATGACATGTATGAAGAGACTAAGGATAGCTTCGACTGCCTCAACCATGAAGTCACTGAAGCTACCCGTATGACACCTTAAAGAATGACAGTGTGGGGGATTTGCCATAAAATGAGAGATATCTGATAAATTACATGTTATTTAATTATTTTTTTATAACAGTATTGTGACTGTAGTGTTTGTAAATGTAGACCTATGCAAACTTTAGGATTTATACTGCAAAATATGATTTTGAAGCTTGTTTTAAGATTTAAATAAACCCCGCAAAAAGTTCCGCAACTCAAGTTTGAGAGGGTTAAAATTGTTATCGCTCCATCATCAAATGTGAATATGGTAACATAGTAAGGCATGATTATTCCTCTTTACAACAATGCATTATCTATGATAAAAATGCAACGTGGATTGTGCAGTATTAGGAAATGAGCACCAACGTCAAATGTTGTTCAATTTGTTTTGAAAACTGAATTCGAATGAACTGAGTTTGAATCACGATGGTGGGTGGGCTATTGCCTAACAGTTCACACGTTTATGGAGTGGACTGAACATGTTAGAACTAAATGTTCAACCTAAGTGTCATTTAAACAATGTTCAGGTATCAAACAAATTTGAGATGTTATGTAATACGCATAAAAGTGAGCACAGAATTATGTTTGTTCACATTTTTTATTTTCAAACTAATGATCTGTTTTCATTCGATCTTGCCACAGATATAAACATAACCGGAGGTTCAGCTACGGGGGCGGAATCTTGGACATTGGATACCACTGTGGACGTTGGAATTGAAGATACCACAGTAAACCCGACAACCCCTTTACCCACTAAGGAATGTAAGTAGCTTTTTTTCCAAGGCGACAGTCACATCAACGAAACCGACTCCAAACCGACCAATCGTCTGTCATTGATAATAACGTAGGCCTAATAACTTTTGACCGTCTGGACTCTGGAGTCTGATTCCCAGTATGACTTTCGCATGGCATCATTAGGTACAGATCAGTTTCAAGAAGACACGCCGGTTCCTTTGAAATTAAATTTCTTAATGCATGAAACGGGGGGGGGGGGGGGGTAATTCCATGTATTCAAAGGGGAAAAGGGAATAAAATTCTAGATCACTTCGCGGTTTTACATTTTTAAGTATCATGTTGATCATTTCAGTGGCGTGGCTACGGGGGGGGGGGGGGGCTGGGGGGGCACGTGCCCCCTGAAAAAAATTGGCAGAGCAAAAAAAAAAGGGAGAAAGAAGAAAAAAAAAGGAAAAGAAGAAAGACAGAAGAAAAAAAAGAGGAAAATAAGAGGAGGAAGACGAGTGAATGAAATAATGTGAAGAGAAGACTTGCAAAAAACCCCAAATCTTTCATGTTACTATATAAAACTTTTGCTTGCACTTCGCGCCAGAATTGCCTATTCGATGAGATTCACAATTATCTTGCCCAATAGGCTGATATGGAGCAAGTTTTGAAGTCAATATACAAAATATATTTTAGCTCGGACATCGAGCTTTCATCAATTTTATTTCATTAAAAAATTTGCTCTAGCTGTAAAATGTCCCTTTTTTAGTCTACATATTAGCATTTTTAAGCTCACGCTGCGTGGTCAAATTGTTTGATTTGCCAAGTTCCTATTGTATTCCATAATGTTCCATTAAACAAATGTATTCAGACTGCCCAGATTCTAGGTCTAAATCTAAAACATGCGCGATAGCCTGCATGTTCTTTATATTAAATGTACTTAAATTATCCAGTTTCACATCAGAATATCAATAATTGTCTGCTCACGCTTCACGATCGCATTATTAATGATACCCAATTAACTATATTCTATTTATGATTTACAAAATATGAATAGAGTGTCCCGCTTTTAGGTCTAAAATCTCAATTTTCTTCCTCTCGCGCTTCGCGCTCGCATCATTTTTTTAGTTACATACCTATCCCATTTATTAATACAAAAAGTGCTTAGAATTACCATTTTTTAGGTCGGAATGTAAAAAAAAATGGCTCGCGCTTCGCGCTCGCATTATTGAAATATATACCTTCTTCGTGGGTAACTGTAAGCATTCCTTAACAGGTCCCTTTTCGATAATGCTAGAACAGTTAATAAAATTTCTGCTCGCGCTTGGCGTTCGCAGTAACCATCTAGTTACATACGAATCTTGTTTAGGATCACACATAACATTGCCCAGAATATTAAATTTTCAGGACAAAATACATGAAAGTAACACCAAAAAAAAAATCGCTCGCGCTTCGCGCTCGCACTTTTTATAAGGCTTATGATAATATTTCATGTTTATGTTGTTTTATAAGAATAAAACTAAGAAGTGACTGATCGGGGGAAATATAGGTGAAGATAATTTCGGGCCCCGTCCCCTATTGGCGAAAGTCGGATCCGCCCTTGTGACACATACATACACACAACGGAAAAAATGGTGCCCCCCTGAAAAAGCAAGGACCCCCCAGGAAAAAAATCCTAGCTACGCCACTGGATCATTTATAGGAAAAGTTTGAAGCTGGGATAATGGGTAAGAGTTCTAGGGCTTCGGATTAAGGTATAGGTCCCAGCTCTAGGCAAGTATTGGGATGGGGAGTGATCAGTGCCGGCCGCACAGAAACGTTGTTAGCCTAACACTAAACCCAGTCACATCTTTCGGATTGTGAAATCAAAACATTGATTTCAATGTGTGAGTAAATGCATTGTTGTAACACCAGGCTGGTACATTGCCGGTTGTAACAGAACCTCTCTTAGAGCATTGTTATAGTCCAGGATAGCCCCTATAGAAAACTGACTAAACATTGTTTATATATATATATATACAATATTTTGTGATGGTTTCTTGTCAATTCGAGGTAGCTGATTACAAATCTGAATGATGCCACTCGGGTAACCTTAGTATTTTAGTAGTAGTATTTTCCAAAAATTGGAAAAATCCAATATGGCCGCCGAAATATGCAACTACCCATAACAACCTAAAATTGCCCGCGCATTGACTATAAAAATGTATGTAATTGTGTTGCAGGAGTGAAATACTGTCTAAAAATTATTTTGGACAAAATATTTATTTTCTTTATATTCAAAATGGCCACCATAGACCCCTGTATGTACAATATCAATGGGGAAAAGTAATTTTCACAATAGTGTACACTTAATGCAAGTAATTGTGATCTTGGAGTGAAGTAATGAATGAAAACATGATTGCTAACGAAATGTATAATTTGTTATGTCATGTATCTGATTGATAAATGATGTATTTGATATTCAAAATGCCACCAAACCCTCTTACAGTATTATGTGCAATGGTAATGGGGACCCCAAAAATCACAAGAGTAAGTCCTATAAAATGCATATTATTATGATAACTGACTAAAAACATAATATTTAACGAAATACAATATTTAATATTCATTGTATGTGATAAATGCTGTATTCTAAAATTCAAAATGGCCACCATAGGCACTATATTTACTATGTACAATGCGAATGGAGAAACTAATTTTTATATGGGTAAGAACAATACATGTAATTGTGATCTATGAGTAAAGTATTGTCTAAAAACATGTTTTCTAGCGAAAGATATAATTTATTTCGTCATGCAAGAGATAAATGCTGTATTGTAAAATTCACAAATGGCCCTATAGGCCCTAACATTATTATCTACAATGCAAATGGGGAATGATAATTTTGTAAGAATTTGGATTTGCTTAACTAAGAAATCCACATAATCTTGTTGTATGAATAAAATATCATTTGAAAACACGAGTTTTATGAAATATAGCATTTCTTCTGCCATGTAAGTGATAAATAATCTATTTTGACATTCAAAATAGCCGCCACAAGCCTTACTGAGTTAAAGTATTGTCTTTAACATTATTTCCAACTATATAAATACATCACATATTGGTCATGGAGGTAATAAATGCTATACTTTGAAATTCAAAAAGGCTGAGCCCATAGGCTCTAAACATATTATGTACATTGTCACTAGGGACACGTAATTTTGACAGAATTTGCTTTACAATGAATATTCCATGTAATTGTGATGTAAGAGTGAAATATTGTCTAAAACCATGGTTTCTAATGAGATATATCATATCTTGTGTAATTTAGGTGATAAATGCTGCATTTTGAAATTGAAAATGGCCGCAAAAAGCCCCTATCGTATTATGCATAATTTGAATGGGGACAGATAATTTTCACAAAAGGGCATGTTATGATGGCTATTTTGAATTTTGAAATATAGCATTTATTACCTAAATTACTAAATTACGTAAGATATATGTTATATTTGGTTAGAAATCATGTTTTCAGACAGTATTTTACCCATACACCACCATTTAGTCAAGCAAAGCCCAAATCCCCATTCACATTGTACATAATACCGTTAGGGCCTGTAGGCGGCCATTTTGACTTTCAAAATACAGTATTTATCACCTACCTGGCATTAGAAATTATATATCTTATAGAAAAATATGCTTTCAGACAATAATATCACAATTACGTGCATTTATGGTGCTCACTTCTGTGAAAATTGGTTTCCCATTTCGCATTGTACATGATACAGTCAATGTCTATTGCGGCCATTTTGAAAGTCAAAATACTGCATGTGACACAAACTTGAAACATGGATGATACATTTCGTTAAAAATTATGTTTTTTAGACAGTATCCTATTTATTTATCACAAATACATGCATTTAAGTGCTCACTCTTGTGATTTATTTGTTTTGTTTTTATTGTACATAATACTGTTAGGGTCTTTGGCGGCCATTTTGAATATCAAAATACAGCATTTATCACATACATGGCATAGTAAATCACATATTTCGTTAACGATTGTGATTTTAGTGAGTACTCCACTCGTTTATCTTAATAATATGCATTTTAGAGCTCACTCTTGTTCATTTTTAGGCCCCCATTGCCATCGTACATAATTCTGTTTGGGCCAGTGGCGGCTATTTGGAATATTAAATACAGCAATTTTCCCATACATTACATGATATATCTTGGTTGTAATGATAATATTCATACATTACTTCGTTCATAGATCACAATTCTTTGCAGTTTAGTGATCATTATTGTGAAAATTAGTTTTCCCTATTCATATTGTACATAAAAGGGTATACAAGGGGTCTATGACGACCATTTTTTATATCAAGAAAAGAAATATTCTAGCAAAACCATTTTTCAGAGAGTATTTCACTCCTGCAACACAATTTCATAGCCAAATGTGCGGACAATTTTATGATTTTAATGGATAATTTGCATATTTTGGCGGACATATTGGATTTTGCCCATTTGCGGAAAATGCTCAAGGTTACACGACTGGCATCATTCAGATTCATAATCGAATTGATAATTCAATTCAATTCAATTCAGCATTCATTTCCAATTCATTAAAAATACAAGTTGATATTATGATCATGTACAAACAAAGAAACAATAAAAATTAAAAAATATCATTGAAACATAAATAAATATAGACGAAAGTGATAATCAAACTATTATTGCCAAATCATTGAAATGATATTGAAACAAGACGAAAGATAAATGATACATGAATGGGAAAAAGGAGTGTACTAAAAACGCCAGGAGAAGGCTTGTTAAAACGCACACACCCAAAATAAATAAATTCTTAAAATAATTGTAATATATATGGATGCGGCAAGTAGCAAAAGAACAAAAACAAATGAAAAAATACATAAACATAAAAAACATCAACAAGACAAAAAGCAAAACTAATGGAAATTTATAGTACGATGAGGATCTTAGTAACTTTGGATCAGTTTATTTTTATATTGCTTTTCAAAAATATTATGAAAGGTAATATTAAATTGTTCAAGATTCAGACTATTCCATATTGTGGGACCAATGTGACGCAATGAAAATTTAGATAAGTCATTCTTGTAATTCCATCTGTGAAGTTTTCGTGAAGACCTTGTATAGTGATTATGTATATTACAATTGAAAGAAAACATATTCATTAATTGAGGAGAAAGGGTTCCAGTATGATACCGCTGCATTAAAGAAGCAATGTGTAGTTTATTAATATCTTGTAATTTAAGGGTTCTTAATGACTTAAATAGTTTCGAAGTAGGTGCTCTATAATCTGATCCCATACAAATACGTATAGCTTTTTTCTGTAATAAAAACAGTTTGTGTAGATGGCAAGAATATGTATTTCCCCACATTGAGTTACAATAGGTTAAATGTGATAAAATGAAAGCGTTATAAAGAGTAAATAAAATGTGTTTTGGCAAGTCATATTTGAGTCGATTTAGAACTCCAATAAAACGAGAAACCTTATTACAAATGAAATTAATATGAACATCCCAACATAGTGTGTTACTCAATATAACACCTAGAAATTGCACAGAGTCATAGAATTGGAGACGGGTTCCATCTACCTTTAAAACAATGTTGCAAGTATTATATTCATGATATTGCACACCCCTCTTTCTAAAAATCACACACTGCGTTTACTTTTATTTAATGAAAGTTTATTACACTTGAACCATGAAGATATTCGGGCAAGATTTCTATTCAAAATTTCAGTTAAGATATCAATATTTTCATGAGAGGCAAGAAGTGACGTGTCATCTGCATATAATATTAAAATGAGAGTCATGGCAAGAATTAACAATATCATTTATGTATAATAAGGATAATAAGGGTCCTAGAATGGAACCTTGGGGCACACCCAAATGATCGGAAACATCTGTGGTGAAAATACCTGAAAGAGAAAAAGAACTAAAAACATTTGTGTAAATATTATCTATTATCGTAGCCGACTTATCCGTAACTCGAGTTGGTTTATCAATAAGAGCATGAAAACCCGATGAAATGACTGCGTTAGTAAAATCACGTACTGATGTATTTCTATTACTATTTGATATATCAATATTCATATCTCCCATGAGATAAATATTCTTTTGCTTAAAATCTTCATTATTCATTACTTTATCAAAGAAAGCAATGAGTTAGTGACATGCGATTTAGGCTGTCGATAGATTACCCCTACAATTATGCTTTTGTCATGCTTGCAATCAATTTCAATAAATAAAAATTCTACTCCTTCACATTGTTCATTGAATTCGCATATTTTGAAATGTAGTACTTCATTAACAAATAAACCAACTCCACCACCACGCCCAGAAGTTCGACTAGCATGGATGAATTCGTAGTCTTCAATGGCAGAATTTATCCATGTCTCTGTTATTCCTATTACAGAAAACTTAAAATTGATACTGGATATAAAGGTGTGTATTTAGTCAAAATTCCGATACATACTTCGTGGATTGAAGTGTATCAGACTGATTTTTTTAGCCATCGAATTACCTACTATTTCATTAAATTCTGAAGATAATTAGTATTTAGATGGTTTAGATGTATATAGAGACCATCATCTTCTTCGATATATTCTAATATGTTAATATGTTGTCTTCAGAAATCGTAGATTTGTGAACGCTTGTAATTTCATCTTGAGAGTGAAAGGTAGATAAAAACGAGGCCTCAAAATCAGTGTCGTCTAATTCGTAGAAGGGTAGAAAATGAGAAAAATTTGGTTCTTCGTTCGAATCTGAACAAGATATATAGTTTAGGTCCTCAGTAGGAGTCAGATCAGTAATTACAGTGTTATTTTTTGACATTACGAATACAACAAAAACAAAACAGAGCAAAGCAAAAATCAAACTGAACAACAACAAAAAATCGAATCAAATACCAAAAATTGTAAAATTGAGATGAGAATATGAGGGGAAAATCCTTCATTGGAATGCATCAGGAATGTCTAGTATTTATTGCACATCATACTAGTTCGCGTAGTTGTTGTACTTTCAAGATCCTTTGAATTTCGGATGGTTTTTTGACAACTGCTCTTTTTTCAAAGGCTATAATAATGAATGAACATAAGAAACCATAAATTGAGGTAGCATATATGAAAAATTAAGGTTAAGCTTCTTCTTTCCTGGGCTATAACAGGTTGAGAGAATGGCGTCAGAGTTCCGCCAATATCCCCACCCAACCTTGATTACATTTCCCTCCCTTATTCTATGGAAGGTTCTAGAAACCTTATTTATTGGCCCTCTTCGTCAAATAATGCTTGTAATTTGTGATTTACATCGTCTTAAAGGTCTCGACACCAACAGTACATGCGAGCGAGGCTGGGACACCTTCGGCTGCAAGTGCTACATGTTCATTTCGATCTGCAGGCACTGGACATGGCATTCCGACAATTGTAAGAATCAGTACAACGCAACTATGTTGGTGATCGAATCGAAAGAAGAAAATGAATTCATCCATCAGGCATACGGCCCAATAGGGGAGGATATCTGGCTAGGGTGCTTTAGCGGAAATAATTCGTTGTATTGGACCTGTCTTAATACAGACGCAAAATGGTCCGATGATCCTCAGCTGACCAACTATACCAAAGGCTACTGGAGTGAGTAACTGGTCTATATTTCTTCATTCTGATCTCGTAATCTTGTGTAAGTTTTTATGCTACGGTCACTTTGGACAACGAAACCGATTCCAGACCGAGCAAAGCTCGAATTCGTTATTTCCAGACCCATACCCACTGGCGTAAATCCGGTCCGAGCAGTAGGGGGGGGGGGGGGGGTGAAAGCAATATATTGACCTGAAAATGAATGTAATGAGGCTATGTATACGGGGGTATATAACCGTGTACATAATCATTTTATCTTTCATTTAAAGGCCTCTAAGGATTTTTTTCAATGGCTATAATAATGAATTTGTTGTGTTATAAACTACTGAACTACACTTAATATCCAAATGAAGACATGATGACCAAAATCGTCTTTCATGAGGTGTTATCATTGGATAATGGGGCGAATGAGCATAGCGACCGAGCAAATTTTCAGTAGGTGAAAGAAAGAATGTTGCCCCAAAACCTTTTTCAAGTGGTGTGCAATTATCACATCACGGGTTATATGTGCAAGGGTATAAACTGCGTGCATAATACTACCATCTTTCACTAAAAGGACTCACAACGATGGTTATATCGTAATGGATTTGTTATGACGTAAACCACTGGATGGCAGTTAGTAGCCAAATGCGAGCGAGCGAAGCGAGCGAGAAAATTTTTAAATCGTCTTTTTCAAAGGAGTGTAATTATGGGAGAAATTTTTGGCGATGGCGAGCGTTTAACGAGCCTTTAAAAAGTTGCTTCAGTCGTTTAAAGTAAATATGCATTAAATACAGAAGATGATAAGGGTACATTATCAATAACGTAAACTTTAGAAGGATATGAACAAGAAATACATCAACAGAGCAAATAGGGATTTAAATAGTCGAGTTTTGTTCAATGAAAACTCATTTGCTCACTGGTCAAAGGTGAGATGAGAATGAAACAAAAATAGGATCATGATTATCAGGAATAAGGGTGCCATATGAAATGTTCATAGGCCATCACATGCCACAATATAAACTTCCAAAAAGGTGCAAATATCACAATGATGACAGAATACGAAAATTAAGGATTTTGAATGGTCTTTAAGATTATTTTGGGAGATGATGCAACATTCCAAATTTTGAGCAAAGTCATTTTATGAAAAATTTATTACATTGTTGTGTTATCGCTGATGTGGTTTACGGTACACCATGTGAAGTGTTGTAGAAACAGTGGATAGGAGAAGAGAAGAAATGGATAGGCGAGAAAGTGGAGATTTGAGAGTAGAGTATTCTTTCTTGAAAGTAGTCCTGAAAAGGACTGTAAACCAGAAAAGATTGATGAGTTGAGAACAGCTTGAGTAGTAGAGCTAGTGAGGAGATGCTGGCTTGAGTCGGCGAGTAGAGATGATGAGTAGAAGAGAGACTCGACGTTTCGGGCAGGTTGACTGTCCGTCTTCAGGAGTGAAACGTCGAGTCTCTCTACTACTCATCATCTCTACTCGCCATCTTTCGCCGACTCAAGCCAGCATCTCCTCACTAGCTCTACTACTCAAGCTGTTCTCAACTCATCAATCTTTCCTGGTTTACAGTCCTTTTCAGGACTACTTTCAAGAAAGAATACTCTACTCTCAAATCTCCACTTTCTCGCCTATCCATTTCTTCTCTTCTCCTATCCACTGTTTCTACAACACTTCACATGGTGTACCGTAAACCACATCAGCGATTGTACATACCACCATGCAAACCTTCAAACAACATTGTTGTGTTAATTACTGTGATTTAAAGTCCCCTATGAATGTATAAAATGGTACAGATGAATGTTTCATCAACGGCATTGATTTGACCAAAGTTTCAGTAACTCATCGTATACTATTGAAGAATACACTTGGCCAGTTATTTTTCGTACAAAATCCCCGCTTCTAAAAAGATACCAGATGACCCCCTCCCATATCCACGAATGTGTATCTAAAGGATTATTTAATTCCTATATGATAAAATTTATAATCATATTTGAAAGTCATTGTAATCACATATTCATAAATTAACTTATTATAACTGAACTCCCATGGTGCAGTGGATATAACCTTCGCAATAATCTAAACGTAGGGATTTGTCACGGCCAATTCGCGAGAAATTTTGCTTATTTTTAGAATGCAAAATTAGGCCAATTTAAGCACTTTGACTGCCTTTAAAGATGAATCCATATATTAACAGTAGTAACCAATTGATAATGAAAAAAAAACATTTGTTCTATCTTGAAAAGTGGGGGGGGGGGGGGGGGATGATCGTACATGCCACCCCCCTCTCAGTAAAGTGGGATGGGGGGATATACCCATCCCCCGATCTATTGAAGTTAAATGGGATGAGTAGCGTAATACCCCTTTCATAAGCCCATCCTCCAATTAGCAGCTAGAGTAATGCGGATAATTCAATAAAAATTGCGTTCACAATCTCCGAAAATAATCCGCACTATTTTTACGAGCGCCCGTCCTGAAAAAGGCGGATAATCGTCATGACAACTGCACACGCCCCCTCCGATGCGGTTGTGTTGGAAAAGGGTGACCTTGTGACCGCACCATGGCAATTATCCGCATTATTTGGAAATGCGTTCATAAAGTCAAAATCTGGTCCCGATGCCGCTATTATGCGGATAATTGCAGCATTAAAATAATGCGGATAACTCTGGTCCTCCTCCGATTTTACGACCAAATTATGCTGCTATTAGCCGCATAAATGGGTTTATGAAAGGGGTATAAGTCTATTCCTGTCTCTGAATGGCTATCAAGATATAAGGGCATATTATATCAATGATTAATAGGTCTTCATGTCGTTTATCGGAGATCGATAATTCAAGAGATCTTAAACGTCTCGAGTCTTGTCTAGCGTGACAACAAAGTAATATGGCTTGCACGGATTGTAATCTTTGCCTTACTGCTAAAGTCACCGACACATGACTGATAAGTTCACGTTTCTGTGTTATTCTGAAGGGCGTATATCATCGGCCTGCTTTGGAGTCGTTTTCGTTGGTAGCAATGTAATGTAACATTCTAATCTCACAGTCACACCACCAAATCGGATTCCATACCGATCGAAACTTTATCCGTGATTACTTTATCTTCAATGACCTAGTCATCAGTCGGTTCAGATTCATAGGTGTAACTGGAATTATGCCACGGTCATAACATATCTGCGAAGCAGACCCTATAAAAATAGACCGATCGATCCGTCTGGGACCGGTTTTCTTTAGTATGAATGGAGAAGAAAAAGTACCAAGGAAATACAGATCTGTAGATTTGAATATCATGTCCAGTCTGTGGGCAATTTATATCTGTCTATTTACATTATTTTTTTTCTAGTCAGTCCGTTTATATTCGATTTGATTTTTATGGTCGCTTTCTATTATACAATTGAATGAATTGATAATTAACCTCTACATAATTGATGCAATTCCGACCTTTACTCTTAAGAATTGAGGCATAAATGTTCTCAATTTAACTCACAGAATTGAAATCGGAATTCACAAACTATATTTCAAGTTTGTCACACCAACGAGACTAGGGACCTTTTTTAAATTTTGTTTTATAATTATATACCTCTCTGTCTTCTTGCCTTTTCTTTTGTAGACTGGTCTCCGAGTGAACCCAACGACGATCACAAAGAGGAAAGGGTATGTCTCCGTGTAAACTTTGGATGGAGCCTTATTAAAACACGTGGTAAATGGAGGGATCGAGCATGTAAAAAGTTCTCCTACAAATCTGTTTGTCAGAAAGATCTTGAGTAAACCATGGCTTCGTTTTAAAGAATGACTATATACAGTGATATGTCCTGATAGGAAATTATAGTATAGTTGTAAAATAACCTCGTTAATTGATCGATTGGCCAATTTATTTGATCATCGTAATTCAGACATTGTTTGGATACCATCTTAATTTCAAAAATATAAAATTATAGCTTTTTTCCTAAAACCAAGGAATATGGCACCCTACCGTTATTCACCTCAGTCTATGCATCTTTTCTTCCTTTATTTTACTTTAATCCAACGATGCTTGTAGGACCATGCCTGTTCATCGATCAATGGAAATATAATGTATGCTGCTTAATATCATTTCCAAATAATTGCAGTGTTGCAACAGAGGATGTGGTTTGCAGTCGCGTAATGAGCAAATAATTTTGAGGGGGCCAGATATGGCAAAATCTCAAGAAAGTTGCGAGCGAGCGAAGGTATAGGGCAACCATTTTTTATCTTTATTCCAAAAATTCTATTTTGCGATAAACTTTGATTTAAAAATCAGAAATCCATATCATATTCCACCCTTCTCTTTTCCCTTTTCTTTTTTAAAATATAAATTCTTGGTCGTAAATTTTATTTTGTACGCCACTGGTGGTTTAGACCAGAATATCTTGGTTATTCTTAATCGAATAGAATTTAAACATTCAATAATTTTAAATTTTTCATCGAAATATAAAAATGAAAGACGATTACCTTCTAATTTTCGACTGCACACTTAAATCTTCTTCAGGGATATGACCCGTCTGATCACCGCTGAAAGTGAAGTAGTGGCGAAGATATTAGTCATAAACTCTTGAAGTTGGAAATGTGGAACCCTTCTCAATGATAAATCAACGTACATGAGATTAGCCAAGCTACACATCCGGACCAGTATTTGAATTTCCAATCAAATAATCCACTTCATAAATTAGGTGTGATCCACACTTTCTAGTAGTCACGGAACAAGGGAAATCGTTGAAGAGAATAGTCTCTAATGAGTTTTCGAAGCGTCGATCACGCAAGTGGGCTATTGACAGAGTTTGCAGCCCGAAGATCAACAATAAGTCTTGTGTAAGAATAAGTCTTGTGTTAGAACCACGAAATGATTAGCCGTTCTCTATCATACACCAATGGACTATCTGAATCACAAAAACGAAACTTTTGTAAACATGGATTTAGAGTGTTGTTCAAACCAACTAGATCTTTGATTCATTTCCAGCTCCAAACGACATGACAAATCGGAGGTACCTTACTGTTGTGTTATATAGGATTCCTTGCCAAGGAATATCTTCAAGTGGCGTATATCCTATATCCTACATAAGGGAAACAGAACAGTCCTAAAGACTATATTTTTGGAACATCGTTGCACAAGCTCTTTGTCGTCGGAAGTTTCGCAGCACATTGAATCGCAGGTACATACAGTGGACCGCGACAAACTGGAGATCTAAAGGCCTTGTCACACCGCCAGAACTTTGCTGGAGCGTTCCTGGAGCGGTGAAAAAAAAATCATCACCGCTCGTTACCGTTCACCACCGTTCAACAGAAGTTGGCCCCCGTTAAGGCAACGCCTTATACGCTCGGCCACCGTTGATGGTCCCTCCTACCGCTCCGAAAGTTTTGAGCTGCACAAAATATTGCGAGCGGTGAGGAGTGGGCAATTTTAATTTCCAGCAAAGTTCACCACCGCTCCAACAACGCCCAGTCAAAGTTTGGCATCGCTAGACGCAAGTTCGTGGACGCTTGGGTCCGCTAGGCCAACGCAGAAATCTTGAACGCTGGACCACCGCTGCTTCGCCAGCTTTGCCCGGGCGTGGATTAAACGTTGCCCAAACTTTGGTGGAGCGGTTGTAAGCGTTTTACGAGCGGACACGGGATCGCTGGAACGGTGTCGGGCGTTGAAGCGCGATTCATCGCGGTGTTGAACTTTGGTTTGGCGTTAGTATGGAGGTGTCGGAGCGGGACCAGCATTTGGCTATAAATACGGGGAGAAAGGACCAGGAGCCCATTTGGAATCTATCAGAACTTCTATCAAAGAGATCCGTTCACCTCCGTAGTCAAAAGCGGTATGCCGCTAAACCAACTTTAAACCCCCGCCTAGCCAAAACCCGCATGTACAGAACACCGCTCTATCGACGCTCGCATCACCGCTAAACCAACGCCCGCTCCCGCTCCCTACCGTTAAACTTACGATAAAGCAGCGCCGGCTTCAGCGGTGCACCGCTAAGGTAACACTCGTGTTTTCGACCCCCCCCCCCCATTTTGTGCACGGTGACGAGCGCTCCAACAAACTTCGGGCGGTGTGACCAAGCGTTTAGAAAGGGAGGACGGATGGTTTGATAGAGGAATAGAGGAAGACATCTACATAACTAAGGCACACCAACATTCGCTGAATCGTGATGGGGCGGATACAACCGTCCAATCCATTTTAACCCAATTCTTCGCCTTTACGTCCTTCCGGCGGCGATCAAACTTGTAATATCCATGAAGAAGACTGAAGTGTGCAGTCGAAAATTTGGAGGAAAATAATCTTTACCGATTTCTAATCTTGCATTTGGATCAAGAGTTTAAAATTCTTGTTAGTAATTCCTAATTAATCAGGTATTGTATATACTGCCTAAAAACAAATTATTTCTTTATAAAGAGTTTTATGAATAATAAAGATATTTTTTTCTGACCGCAATTGTCTGTATCAGTAATAAGTAGAATACTGAATTCGGTGTTCATTATTGTGATTATTTAAAATTATTGCTTGAACGATGTTAATGACATTATTTGGGGCTAGCCTCGGTTTAATAGCATATGTTAGCTCCAATTAACAATAGTTTTTGTTCATATATATTGTAGTATTTCATGTAAATGTACCTGCTAGTGACATTGTGGTAAGAAATTCATTTCATTTTAATCATGTGAACATGTAATAGTTTATTCTTCTATAATGTGCACAACAAGTCCTTCCTTATTCATTTCATCAAAAAAGTGAACTACATTACTCAAAGTCGGATACAAGGAAAGCATTCCTCTTGCGATTTTCAAGCCGATTCTTCAAAGAATTTACAAAAAATGCCAAGACCATCTCTTCTGGTTGACTGGTCCAAGAACTAATTAGGGCCCACTCGATTAAAAAAAAAGAATTCCCTTACATCAAACCTTGCACACGGCATAGACCTGGAAAGCAACCTAACATTTCCCTGGGGGTGTCGCGTGTATTATTCTCCACAGGCGGCACCCCCTGGATTTCCGGAAGGCGTAACAATTTTTTGTTTTTGCTTGAACAATTTCTCGGGACTAAAATGACCTTCATTTTTGAAAGGAAACTTTTTTTTCTTGTCAAATTTCAATCAGTACCCCCCAGTAAGAAAACAAAATCGTTTTCAGGGCCCTGGCACAATGCTTCTCAAATTTATTTTAAAGGCCACTTGTCCTCCATTCCTTACCATATTACAATAAGTCCTTCATTATCATGAAAGTCCATCTGTGTCGGTTGAAAATAACATAAAATTGAAACTTTTGATCTCAACACAAAGGCAAAATTCGAAGAATTACCTCGAAATTTTCGGTTGCTAACTGCTGCCTTCCTCAGCGATGACCGAAGTGACCCGATTCGACGTAGCGATCGATTAATCAGGTCGTAGACTCTCGGAAGCGTTTAAGCCCCTTTCACAATGGACGTACGACCATTTGCGACCTTTTGGTCGCGGGGCAGGCTGCAACAGGCATCAATCGCTATTCATCTCTTAAGATCGCACATAGGCTTTCACAAATGCAACAGCTGTCGTACGACAAAAGTAACCAGTAAACCCCGTTGCACGAATAAGTCGCATATGCTCGTGTTGTGCTCATGCGAGTGGTCGTGCGAACACATGCGAGTGTTGCACGAGGGATTGCGAGTGGTTTCATATCAGTCTCAATAGTTGCACGACTGATTGCATAGTCGTGAGAGTCGACGTGAGGCAATGCGATTGCACGTACGTTTGAATGAAACCAGTGCGAGTGTTCGTGTGATTGATGTTAGGTATAGACCAATTCGAACTCAAAGCAATGCAATTTAGCATCTTGGGGCTTTCAATGGGCTGTCATCCATTATGCAATGAGCTAGGTTCTTCTTCTTCTTCTTCAAGCTACACTGCCTCCTTCAATCCTGAAGATTCTTGCAGTATTGTATTACCGGGGACCGGCAGGTGCAATACACCGGGTGAACATCCTACTCTTTGACGAATAGTGTATTGGTTTTAACGTGCATAGGTTGTGACTCTCCTATACAAGGGACCAACATTTGCGTCCTTTCCGATGGACGGAGTGTTTTCCAACTGCATTCACACCCGCACTGAACACAGCGGTGAGGCACGTTAACGCACAACGCTAGCATCAGTTTTTTTTTGTTAGACGTCTTCCGGCATGCTGCGGGACGCGAACCCTCGCACGTTGAGATCTACGATCTTTTCCGGAACAGGCGCTCTAACCGACTGAGCTACACTGCCTCCCAGGTACGCGTATGTATGTGCGTATGTACATATCCTTTTGTTTGAATTAGCTAATAAATTAAACCTTTCAAACAGAGGGTCGTAGGTTCGAATCCTAGCCATGGCGTGTTTCCTTCAGCAAGAATTTTATCCACACTGTGGTCCACTCGACCCAGGTGAGGTAAATGAGTACCGGCAGGAAGTAATTCATCAAAAAGCTGTGGGAACCAGTATACAAATAATGCACGCAAGCGAGTGCATGCAGGGCCAAATAATGAACGATGTGCAAGAAGAGCCAATGGATATACCACACCGAGGTCCGCAGGACCGAGTGCGGTATATCAATTTTTGCAAGTAGACAGTGGCGTAGTTACGGGGGGGGGGGGGGAGGGGGGCCGGGGGCACGTGCCCCCCCCCTGAGATTTGGTGTGCCCCCCAGGTGCCCCCCTGAAAACAATTGGCAGAGCTCGGACATCGAGCTTTCATCAATTTTTTTTCATTAACAAATTTGCTCTAGCTGTAAAATGTCCCTTTTATAGTCTGCATATTAGCATTTTTAAGCTCACGCTGCGTGGTCAAATTGTTTGATTTGCCAAGTTCCTATTGTCTACGTGTATTCCATAATGTTCCATTAAACAAATGTATTCAGACTGCCCAGATTCTAGGTCTAAATCTAAAACATGCGCGATAGCCTGCATGTTCTTTATATTAAATGTACTCAAATTATCCAGTTTCACATCAGAATATCAATAATTGTCTTCTCACGCTTCACGATCGCATTATTAATGATATCCAATTAACTATATCCTATTTATGATTTACAAAATATGAATAGAGTGTCCCGCTTTTAGGTCTAAAATCTCAATTTTCTTCCTCTCGCGCTTCGCGCTCGCATCAATTGTTTAGTTACATACCTATCCCATTTATTAATACAAAAAGTGCTAAGAATTACAATTTTTTAGGTCGGAATGTCAAAAAAAAATGGCTCGCGCTTCGTGCTCGCATTATTGAAATATATACCGTCTTCGTGGGTAACTGTAAGCAGTCCTTAACAGGTCCCTTTTCGATAATGCTAGAACAGTTAATACAAATTTCTGCTCGCGCTTGGCGTTCGCAGTAACCATCTAGTTACATACGAATCTTGTTTAGGATCACACATAACATTGCCCAGAATATTAAATTTTCAGGACAAAATACATGAAAGTAACACCAAAAAAAAATCGCTCGCGCTTCGCGCTCGCACTTTTTATAAGGCTTATGAGAATATTTCATGTTTATGTTGTTTTATAAGAATAAAACTAAGAAATGACTGATCGGGGGAAATATAGGTAAAGATAACTTCGGGCCCCGTCCCCTATTGGCGAAAGTCGGATCCGCCCTTGTGACACATATACATGCACACAACGGAAAAAATGGTGCCCCCCTGAAAAAGCAAGGACCCCCAGTGCCCCCCCAGGAAAAAAAATCCTAGCTACGCCACTGCAAGTAGAGCACTGAGTTCATTATTTATTAGGTCATCTATGCACAAGAATGCGTGTATTGTTTGTTTTATACACCCCCACCCATGTTGCTGAGTTGCCCCGAACGCTATATTTGATGTAAATTCGAGATAATTCCAGAACTCGCACTATCCTGCACTCTGACGTCAGAGTGCGGGATAGTGCATTTGGTATGACGTCAGATAGTGCATTTAGGATGCAATAGTGCAATTCGCTGAATATCGTGTGATTCGATTTGGACCAAACAGATTACAGAACATTCTTGGGAGTTGTATAAAATCGGTAGACTAGCTTTATAGCGGGGTGATATAGGAGCACTTTGAGCACCTAGCAAGGTGGATACGTGCGCTATGCAAATCCTAGAATTATATTTAATAATTAAACCACAACCTTAGAAGGGTTTAATTTGGACCCGAATTCAGTATACGGGCCTATTTGTTGAGGGAGGAATGCCCTTTACCCTATTTTCTCTAGCTTTCATTTCGGAAAAGTTTGATTTGTGTTTTAAAAGACAAAAAAGGAAAACAACTCATCTTGCCCTTTGAATTTCGTGCAGTTTATATTACATTTCGGAAAAGTTTGGTTTATGTTTTAAAAGAAAAAAAAAATTATCTTGCCCTTTGAATTTTGTGCAGTTCATATTACAATTTTTCTTATATTTTCTGCCTTCTCTTTGAGTTATTCTTAACTCCTATATTGTAACACCGAGGAACGGTCGCATACATGCAAACACAACGGTATATTATCGCACCATGTCTCAAGACTGGTCTCTACAGTGCGTATAAAAAAAAAACGGGACAGTTTTGAAAAGTCTATCAAAAATTTGTTTCAAATCATTATATCTATATTTTGATGTTAATAGATGCTCTTAGATCTTATCTTTGAAATGCCATTTGAAAAAATACATTTTGTTTATGCTTGAGCGAACACGGGGCGTATTTGTCGGGGGTTCAAGAGGCTTGCGTCAAAATGGCAGAAATTAGAAATTTGATGATTAGACTTTTGGCTAATCAGCAGACTTCCTCTTAATCTTTTCATTATCTTTGACAGGATTTTCGAATTATGCTGTCAAATTTCATTTACAAATTTATTTATTTACCTGAATTATTTTGTTTTTCATTTAAACTTATTTTATCTTTGAATTTTCCGTCATAAGTAAGAAAAGAAGATTTTTTTGTCAACCCAAGAAAGAATTGCATTATTGATTGGGAGAATTTGTAATTATTTAAATCTTTTTATTATATGTGAAACAAATTATGAATCCTTCACCAAGTTTAATTTTGTGCTTGACAGGACAAACAGGAAAGGATTCATGTCTTTCAATGGCAATGGTGTATTGAGTCAATTTTGGAGGGGCAAGTTATGGCAGATCGGGTAAAATGTATTAAAAAGTTGTAAAGCGAGCAAGCAAAAATTTCCACTTTTTATCAAAATATCAAATTTTGTGATTTTGACATAATATTCAGAAAATGATATCATATTTCACTTTCTATATTTTCTGTTAACTTATTTTCCTTTCCTCTTCTTTTTCTTGGTCATGATTTTTTTTTCTTTTTGGGGGGGGGGGAGCACCCCGAGCCCCCACCCATCAGTATGCCACTGTTCAAAGGCACCATAACCTTTGTAGCACTCAATGAAAGGATTTGAAAAAAAAAAACATGCTCTCCCATACTTCGGTTAAAAAAAAATTGTTTTGCCTAAAGAAGGAAAATTCAAAGCTAAAAGAGAACATATTAAAAAGGAACAACTACAGAAATCTTCAAGCAAATAAGTAGATTTGGAAATGAATTTTGACCGCATAATTCGAAAATTATGGCAAAGATAATAAAAAGGTTAAAAGGAAGTCTGCTGATTAGCAAGAAGTCCGACCATCATATTTATCATTTTATGCCATTTTGGCGCAAGCCTCCTTTTTAATCCCAGACAAAAACATTCCGTGCTCGCTCGAGCATGAACGAAACTAAATTATTTTAATGGCATTTGAAGGATAAGACTTCAGAGCACCTATTGATATCAAAATATAGTGATCATAATTTGAAACAAAAATTTTATAGACTTTTCAAATCTGTCCCGTTTTTTTTATACGCACTGTATAGGTTGCTAGCACATGTGCAAGTGTTGTACGACCTCCAGTCGACTAAATGTGACTACTTAGTTGTGCCACCTCTCGCATCAAGTCGTACAACGTTGAACAACACTCACACGATGATCTCCCGACCGATGGTACGATCTGATGCGAGTGAATCGATCGTATTTGATCGCGTTTGGATTTTGAACATGTTCAAAGTTCAGATGCGACCAGTTACGACCGAGTTCGTGTGATCGTCTACAACGACTGCGAGTGCTCGCAAGACACCAAGAGATCGATCGTGCAACAACAAGAAAAAACTGTTGCAGGCGGTCGAAAACTGGTTGTACGTCAATTATGAAAGAGGCTTTAGGGACGAAGGGCGAGTGTCTACGACCTGATTATCGATCGCTACGTCACCAGGCCGAATCGGCTCACTTCGGTCATCGCTGAGGAAGGCAGCAGTTAGCAGCCTAAAAATTTCGAGGTAATTCTTTTATTTTTTTTTCTTTGTGTTGAGATCAAAAGTTTCAACTTTATGTTAAGTCATTCATTATGGATACTTCATGCCAATTTGACTGCTGCTCATTGACATAAACACGCTGTTTCCGCCAAAGAATGAATGCCTTTTCAATGCATGGACCTGTCACATACCTTATGCCTATTCATTGATGAATGGCTTCTAGAAAAGTGATATGTGACTTTTTAGCCCATAAATCATGTTGATGAGGAAAAAGACTGCATTTCTATTGAAATAATTCGTGAAAACTTTGGTTATCAAAGTTTCCCCTACGGCGGCCGTACGGCGACTCGAAAACAGCCGTTTTAACATTGTTTTTTTACCAGCTACATAATTGGTTTGAATAACAAGTTGAACGCCTCTGGCAGTCTCGCCTGCATTACGAGATTTAATATAGCAGCAGTGCTGACTGTGAAAACAGCTATTGAATTATTCACAAAAGAAAACATTCATATGATAATAAAATAATATGTTTGATGTCAATTGACCCCAAATGGCCTTTGACCATGATCATGTGATCTAAGACGTGTGTAAAACAATCAGTCATACTTGATTACCCTTATTTCTATGTCTCATGAAATAGATCCATTAAGTTATGATGCCAATTCAACAAATACTCCTAACACGGCCAAATTTCATTGACCTTAAATGACCTTTGACCTTGGTCATGTGACCAGAAACTAGCACAGGATTTGTAGGGATACTTGATTGCTCTTATGTCAAAGTTTCATGAACTAGATCCATAACATTTCAAAGTTATGATGACAACTCTATACAAATACCCCCAACATGGCCAAAGTTTATTGACCATAAGTGACATTTGACCTTGGTCAGGTGACCTGAAACTCAAGTAGGATGTTCAGTATTACATGATTATCCTTGCTTAGTTTAATGAACTAGGTCTATATACTTTCTTAGTATTGTTCATTTTCAGGGGAGGAAATCTACTGGTAACAAACAAATAAGCATTAAAGTAGATGGAGTTGAAATAGAACAATGGCAGTGTACACAGTTTCTTGGTGTGTATGTTAATCAGAATCTAGACTAGAGTGATCATGTCACTCATATTGTTACCAAAATTTCTAGAAATATTGGTGTATTATATAGGGTAAAAACATTTGTTAATGATAGGATATTATTGATGATATACAATACTCTTGTACTGCCACATATTTCATATTGCAATGGTCTTTGGGCTACATCTAAAGTGTCAATTACCAATATATTTCTCCTGCAAAAGAAAGCAGTTCGCATATGTACTGGGTCTGGTTACAGAGACCATACAAATCCCTTATTTGTAAAGCTGAAATGCTTGAAGGTAGAAGATATACTTTTTTTGCAAACTGCCTTATTTATGTTTCGTTTTAATGCCAATATGCTACCTGACTCATTTTCTTCAATGTTTCAGCCTAACAGCACTGTCCATTCATATAGCACAAGACAGTCATCGAACATACATTTGGTTAATCCCCGCACCGCATTAGCTCATAAATCAATCAGACACCGTGGTTCAGATGTTTGGAATTCTCTTCCACATAATATTCGAAATTTGAAAACCTCACATTCTTTTAAATTGGCTGTAAAGCGCAATCTCCTTTCAAAATTACAGAATCTGTAAAGTGCTAGTAACGTACATGTATACATGTAAGTAATTTGGTTTTCTTTCTTTCTTTTATTCGTAACTGAAGATTAAGAATTTAACTTTGTTGAATTACTACACCATATATTCATAACAATTTGAAACTTAATTGTTATATCTCGGCAGTCTATCACTTTTACATTCTTCTCTTTCTTTCTTCTCTATCTTATTCTTATAATAATAATAATAATATGAACATTTGTAATGCATTTTTATTTTGTTTTCTTGGATGCAAAACCAGTTTAAAGGTGCTTCAACCAATCAAGCTTTTAGCTTATGTTGTAACACCTTTGTATGTTCATTATTTACCTGTGTTTCATATATATATTTATATATTATCTGTGTATTATTTTACATTGTACATTGTGAACATGCATGAACAAATTAATAAATGAATAAATAAATAAGTTATAACGACATTTCAAAAACTTAACCTTGGTTAAGATTTCGATATTGATTCCCCCAATATGGTATAAGTTCATTGACCGTAAATAACATTCGACCTTAGTCATGTGACCTGATACTGGCACATGATTTTTAGGGATACTTGATCGCTCTTATGTCCAAGTTTCATGAACTAGATCCATACAATTTCAGTTATGAAGACAACTCCACAAATACCCCCAACATGGCCAAAGTTTATTGACACTAAGTGACCTTTGACCTTGGTCAGGTGGCCTGAAACTCAGGTAAGATGTTAAGTACTACATGACTATCCTTACGTCTAAGTTTCATGAACTAGGTTTATATCTTTCTAAGTTATGACGACATTTCAAAAAGTTAACCTTGGTTGAGATAAGTTGATATTGATTCCCCCAACATGGTCAAGTCAAAGGGAGATCCAACCTAGGTCATAAAATGTTGTGTAAGAAATGAGAAAAGTAAATAAAGCAGAATAGTGAATGTTTAAAAGAAATCGGACAAGCAATTAAAAATGTTATGGCTGCTTTAAAATTGAGATTCCTGAGACTATGTAGATTTTAAATTGGCAACTGGGTATTTGGTAGATTTTGACAAGGGGCAAGGACAACTTTCCCACAGGCAATGTACTTAATAACCAGGGGTTTGTGGTTTTCTCTTAAGTACCCATTCGCCTGGGGCAAAAATCTAAATACCCAGGTAGTATATTGTTTCATGTTCTCATGAAAGAAAAAAATAATTTGAAATAAAACTTCTGATAAAAAAAGAAGACATTTTAGTCATTTTATGTATTGGAGTACATGGAACAGTAGTCCTTTCCTTACATCACATATTATGCAGCCAATTTGAAGTATCGGTAATAGTGATTAAAAAAAGAATGAAAAGGCCTCCCTTTAAACTTTAACATCCAAGTTTACCACTTTTCGAATTCACGTAGAACACCCGCCATCAACTGAATTTGATCAGCATTCTTTGTCAATCTTTGAAGCACTATACTGATGAAGATAAGACGATTTTAAAGAGTTTTTTTTATGAGGGAATTCATCATCGCTTTAGAAAATTAATTGCGAAGTTTTGTTTCAATAAGACAGAGAGAGAAGAGGAAAGCGAAAAGGTTTGTTATTACAGTAATTAGAGGAACGAAGAGAAAGGAAAAGAGAGATAGATAAAGAATAGAAATAGAGTGAGAAAAGTAATAGGTGACCGTCGAAGGAGTCCAACACTGTACAATTGACTTCGTATTGTTTATGTCTATACCTCACTTGTTGAACGGTGTATGCATGCGTTACACCGCATACAACCGTAATTTCGAAGCTTCGTTATTCCGAAGGTTCGGATATTCCGAAGTTTCGTTATTCCGAAGGTTCGTATTTCCGAAGGTTCGTAATTCCGAAGGTTCGTTAGTCCGAAAACGAAATGAGGTTCGTAATTCCGAAGGTTCGTTAGCCCGAAAACGAAGTGAGGTTCGTAATTCCGAAGGTTCGTTAGTCCGAAAACGAAATGATTAACGAACCTTATTTCGTTTTCGGACTAACGAACCTTCGAAACAACGAACCTTATTTCGTTTTCGGATTAACGAACCTTCGGAACATCGAACCTTATTTCGTTTTCGGATTATCGAACCTTCGGAATAACGCCACAAATGTTCGGATTAACGAACCCTTTTACGTTTTCGGATTAACGAACATCGAGGTATAGGCAATTTACATGTTTCGGAATTACGAACCTTCGGAATAAAGAATCTTCGGAATTACGAACCTTCGGAATTACGAAGTGTAACCGCGTTACACAATAATATTTCACGACTTTAGAGACAATCTTTAAAATCTAAAGGGTTGTATTATTCATTCATTAATTTTTGTCATCTTTTTAGTATCCATTAAAGGGGTACCCCAGGCTGGGGATAATATGTATAAGCCAGTTCGTAGTTCCACTCTGCGCATGATCAGAAGATTCTGCGCATGATCAGAGGAAGGTCATTTGTACTAAAGTGACATGGTGGTTTAAAATTTAATGAGATAAGCACCAAATTCGATGTCTTGATTATTCATATATTCTTTTGAATTGTGTTTTTCATTCACATCCACAAAAAAACGCGTCCACGAATGACTGGTATATTTCACAGTTTGCCAAGTACATTGTACAACATCCTCTAGTATGCATTCAAAGCAGAAATGCAACAAATAACTTCATAGAGTGTTCATTGATGTGCTATTCTAGTCACCTGGTCTATTCAATTTCTTCATCCCGCTATGTAAGGCATGCATACGTAATATCTCGCTTTGAAATCTACCTATCTTAATGAAAGAAATGAAAGGTCATTTGACCAAAATTGTCCCAAAAGTAACTACAAACTGGTCTATTGAACAGATAAAAGAAAATCAGACAAACAAAACACTGAAAATCTGATCAAAATTGGACAAGGAATAACAAAGTTATGACAATTTAAAGATTTGCATAATTCCGGTGAAACGGTTCTATGCATGTCTTTATGAATATTCGATAAGCAAACTGATGATGTCATATCCCCCACTTGTTCTTTTGTATTTTATTACATGAAATCGGGTTTATTCAAATTTTGACAAGAAGTTAGCATATGATTGAAAACTGATTTAATGAATGAAAATCAATTGCTGCAACTTGTTTTATCATAAAGAAAAAGTATTATTCACACATGTATTAAAACATGAACTAATTATGAGTTCATGTAATAACATACTACACCCCGAACTCATACCACACCCCTACTTAAGGAACTGCACTGGCTACCTCTATTCCAACGTATTCAGTTTAAAGTCTGTTTATATGTATACAAAACTCTAAATCAATTAGCGCCTGCATATCTTAATAATACCATCAAATTATACACACCCTCTCGTAATCTTCGTTCAATCACTGCAGACTTTGCATTCCCTTGTCAAAACTCTCCTCTGCCGAAAAACGTTTTGCTGTAGCAGCTGCCAAGACTTGGAATGCTATCCCTCTTTCAATATGAAATGTGTTCTTGGCTTCAAATCTTCCCTTAAGACATACCTTTTTCCTAAATAATTAATTTCCCTTTTTATCTTGAATATTGTAGTGATTATTGCAAATGTTAAATTATTATTCATACATTGTACGCGCTATGGTACTTTTTGTTTTTAGCGCCTCTAAATATCCATTATTATTATCATTATTATTATTAACATAAGAAAAGGGAAATTTGGAATGTGACATCATCAACGAACTTTAATGAATGTTCATGACGACGTGCATATAACTCTTTTCCCCAAATAATGCTAAATTTCAAAATTCAATAACTTCGTTATTTCTTATCAGGTTTCGATGAGATTTTCAGCATCTTGTTTTGGGAATTTTACTCGTATTTATTTAGATGTAATTATTTTCAGACCGCAGTACCCCTTGAAGCGCAGTTCTATCATAGTAGTAACTGGCACACCGTTGTCATTTTAATGCCCTACAATTCAATTCCATTGTTTTTTTTTGTACACAGCTCGAAAATTCTTTTTTGCTCACACAAAGGCTGTTTTTATAGAGGATTGGAACATTATGCTCAATTACGATCCATGAGGAATCATATTCCAAATTTAGAAGATGATTGTTTTAGATTGTATAGTAAAAATTGAATAAATGGAGAAGCATATTTTTTTTCAGGTATGAGATAATTTTTGATAATTGTTTTTATTCTGCAAAAAAAAAAAAGCGATTCAGAGGAAATATTGTAATGTTGCCCCGAACTATCTTAGAGTGATTTAAAAATTGCACGACTATTCTTTAATACTACATGCCATCAAAGATATATTTAAATCAACAGATTTGTAGACCGTTAATTGCACCAATGGATTTATATAGTTTTTAAGATAAAGCAATTGTATATGCAATTTTGAATTAAATATCAAGTTTATTATTTATGCGAACGCATTTTCATTATCAGAGGGAAACTTCAGAAATTTTTCGTAATGTCGAATACAAATGTTTATCAGTTCAAAAGAAAAATTCCTAGTTTTAGGCTAAAATACCATACAACATGTTTTGTTCCCCCCCCCAAAAAAAATGAATTCATTAAAAATGTGCGGCTTTTGAATTCTTCATATGTACCTTACGATTATTGCATCATCTTGAAAAAACTTATGTTGCAAGTAATTAAAAAAATAATAATGGCCCAAAAAGGATGTATTGCGGTTCTCCAATACAAATAAATTGGGAAGGGACATTCAACATTCAAAAGAAACATTAGGACTATGAAGTCATAATTTGATCGTGATGAATATTTATATTCGCACATTGTAAAAATACTCGTACATTATGAAAATAGGACTAACACTTTATAGCAATACATGTTCATTATAACAATAACACGCACACTTTATAATACATTTACACATTATAACAATACCTATATTACGCATTTCATATTTTGCAATCAGCGCAAATTGCTAAAAATTGAATAATATCTCATTCCAGAGAGTGTAGTAAAAATATACTAATTCTGTCTCCACGACAGGGACAGCATTGACATGTTACAGCACAAATAACATTTCTAAGTCCTATAATAAAAAAATTGTGACAATTATACAAAAATGGAATTTGTTTTTAAGAAAAGTCATTCCGTTTTATGATTAAATTCCATCAGAGCAAAAAACAAGGAAATATCAGTAGATTTTAGTGTTCGTAATCTCCCTCCCAAATAACTTAATCGTAGGTATATTCACAAATTTATTGTGTATGTGTGGGGGCGGGCAACTCTTTCCCTGTATTTTTGTTTTTTACTTTAGAGATAAATGACAAATTCATGTTGCTTACCGCTTGGATGTGACGTATAAGCGATGTCTCAGCTGAGCTAATTGACTTCCAAACGGTACGTAGCTCAATGAAATAAATGCCCTTTCACAATTTTTCGAACTAAATTTATGAAGATGTAAAAGGTCGGGCGAAGTTATTTGAGAAGTCCGCGAGCCAGACGCAGTTATTGCAGTATTAAAACAGAAAAGCTCTCACCCCCTGAATCGATGCAAGAAGTTTAAACAAGCCATTAGCTTTTATGGTTTCTGGGATAAACATATCATATTAAAGTTAGTTCAAGTAATGGAATTTTTAACTGCTTAAAATTTTCAGGTATTATAATTATTCTTTTCAAGAGTATTCTAATTACGTGAATGTCAAAGGTTGATAACATTCTAATAAGACTGGAGCAATTGACGAAGGACCAAAATAGGCTCCTTGGATATAATTTCGTGACTAGGCTATATATTCATCGTCAAGTAGTCAAACAAGCTGCATATCATCAACGCCTGCAGGTCAATTGCTTCAGCCTCTGAAACAATAGCCGCGGAACGGTTTTGAAAGTCGGCAGGTGACTGACACAAAAAAATCACAATCAGATGGTTTTGGAAAAAGAGAGTGTGTGTGTGTGTGGGGGGGGGGGTGCAGCTCACCCCCCCCCCCCCCCATCGTCTCCTGTGATGGCGTGGTTCCCGACTCTCGCCTTTCAACCTGAAGATCGTCGTAATTCGGATCCGATCGATAGTTCTTAGCATGGGATATCTATCCAAACTCTGCTGAACTCAATCCAGGTGAGGTAAATGGGGACTTGGCAGGATTCATTAGTAGGCGAAAGCTGGGTTAATATCATGCCAGTTCTTTGGAAACTCATGGGCCCGTTTTCTTAACTTTGGTATGATTTAAGCTCTGGTCTAAAGTTGCCGTTTAGATACCCAATTGTGACACAAATATTCAACAGGACAGGTTGGGGTTTTCTTCAGCTTATCTGTTGCACAGATCATTCAAATCGTCTGAAAATAATTGCTGAATAAATTAGTTTTATTCACCATTATAGCACAGTAAAAAAGCATAATATACATGTTAACAGAAATTTGATATTTTCGGTTTCCCTTAATCTTTACACATAGTCCATTGTCTAAGTTATACGAACTTTAGAATACGGGCCACAGAGACGTTGACCCAAGATGTGTACTATGATTCTCCATAAAAGAGCTCTGTATTTTTTTTTATTCTGTTCAATCCGATTCGAGTATTAAGTGAAGAAGCGATTCATTAATGAACGTAAAATCATCTGTTCGTTTGCCACGGGATACAAATCGACGGCTTGGTAGGTGATGATCCAAGTCCTGACCTTTTTCATCAACTGGTTCGAGCAGGAGATGATAGACGGAGCTGCAGTAATAGAAGGAAAGAAGGTAGGTCAAGTAGATTACTCTAACAACAGCTAGGTGTGGTAACCCCTGTCATTGCAAGGAATGCAAGGTACAAAATATTGACGCGTGCGCGCGTCGTGGTCTAGTGGTTCTTACATGCCTTTCAAACAGAGGGTCGTGGGTTCGAATCCTAGCCACGGCGTGTTTTCCTTCAGCAAGAAATTAATCAACACTGTGCTGCACTCGGTCCAGGTGAGGTGAATGGGTACCCGGCAGGATTAATTCCTTGAACGCTTGAGCGCCTATAGGCAGCCCAGCTAAAGCCGGGGTAGTAATAGCAGGGCCCGGTGGGAGAACAGTTTTCGGAACTGAAGTGGCTACCCTGGGTAAATATACCGCTATCAGTATTACTATTGTTATTATTACCACATATAATTTCAACGGTTTTAACGCAATACCATACTTAGTATTGTGCGTGGGGGGGGGGGGGGGTGGTGTGGTGTGTGTGTATGGGGAATGGGGCAGCTGGCGTGGATACAGGGGATGAGCTGGCATTTTTTTCGGGGGGAGGGGGTTAAGGAGGGGTCTTGTCCTTTTTTAAATACCCCTTCTGATAAATCCTTAGTCCATTATTATGCACCGTGGGATCTATTTTACTTGCTCCGAACGTGAATCCAGTCGAAATAAATGGAAATCATCGAGTAAAATGACAAGATTGATGTCAATGTTTTTATGTTTTTTCGACAATAATTATGTTGGCCCAGCTTTTAGTCAAGACGCCATTTCACACACACACACACACACACACATACGCCCACACCCTCACACACACATGTCTAGAGTAGGTGTAGGCTAAAAGTCCTTGACAAACGGAGTTTGACACCAATTCAGTAGCTTAAACAGTACCTACATGAATACTTGGACATTTTTTTTAAAGGGGCATATAAATTATGTTTACATGGTTACCTAATATTGTCCTCTTGTACCAGTTCTCTGATCTGAGACAGCAAAGATTCCATTGTTCTGAAGCAAGCCTGTGCTTCCCACTTTCTCTGTTGAAACGAAAAATAAAATATGAATATTGGAAATTATCATTACTTGCATCCATTTTATACTACACTGCAAAAACTCCGGTGTTGATTTAACACCAGCCCGGAATCTATATATGTCCACACCAGAGAAGATTTGA